>NW_015385559.1:0-29429 GCF_001447935.2 Debaryomyces fabryi
CATCGGTCGATTTATCCGAGATTAAAGAACATTTGAATGGAAGAAATGTACAACTAGTGATGAACGATATAAATCAACTTAAATAAGTTCCAATGCTTCCTGAACCTATAAATATCAAGAAATGGATTGAGGAGAATAGTTCTTTGTTGAAACCGCCTGTGAATAACTATTGTATCCATAGGGGTGGTTCTACAGTCATGCTTGTTGGTGGACCAAACGAAAGAACTGATTACCATATAAACCAAACCCCAGAATATTTCCACCAATTGAAGGGTGAGATGTGTTTAAAGGTTGTTGATGATGGCGAATTTAGAGATATTATTATCGGAGAGGGAGATTCGTTCCTCTTACCACCTAATACTCCGCATAATCCTGTTAGATTTGCCAATACCATCGGTTTAGTAGTGGAACAAGACAGACCTTCTCATTGTGACGATAAATTAAGGTGGTATTGTCTGAACTGTAAAGAGATTAATCACGAGGCACAATTTCACTGTACAGATTTGGGGACTCAGGTTAAAGACGCCATTCTTCTGTACGAAAATGATATGGAAGCGAGGACTTGTGCAAAGTGTGGAACACTTAACTACTCGAAGCCTCAATGATAGTCCTACACAATTGAAAGTATGTATCAGATAAGTATAACTATAAGTGACTCTAAGTAATATATATGAATCAAGACAACTTCTTCTTGTAGAGGTCTTCGCCCTTATCAAAGATCCAATCGATGGCGATTTCACATGGTTCATCGAATACGTAAGGCAATAATGGAACGATACCTAAACCAATAGCGACGGGCCCGTATGTCTTCAATGGCTTGATGGAAGAGTTCTTGAACATAAGGGACGAATATCTAACGGCACTATGGATTGTGAATGCGGGCAAACCCATCGAGGCAATACTCTGGAAAAGACCTCTCTTCAACCCTGCTAATCTCCAGTCGGTGTCGACTAATCTACCTTCATGTGTATCTTGGAATACTCGAGCAGCAACCGGGTTGGCTTCAGGATATGGATAATTCCATGGATACATGCCTTCAGTGTATTTGCCTTCAGATTTGGTCTTCACTTTCCATGCAGCATATGAAACATCACCGAGAATATATAACCACGATACACCATATCCCATTTTAACTAGGTATGGATGGGCTACTGGACGAAATGATTCACCAATATCTGATGTATATGCAACATAACGGTGAGATGCAACTAAAATAGTACGGATTCTATTAGCGTAAGCTGCATATCTCAAATTACCTTCTTCTTCATAAGTATCCAGTTTAAGTGATTCTTTCACTTGATTTGCTTTCTCTGGGACCGAACTCATATTAGCTTGATTTAATTTAGTTTAAAAATTTGACAGCTAAATAATTAAATTACTTGACAACTGTTTTATCGCACTCAGATTTATGAGAATTCTACGGCTCCCTTATTATAATTCTAGAAGTTCCTTATGTATAAACAATGAAGTACACTATTGTTATAAGATTTACCAGCACATCTTCATCTGCTCAGGGAGTAAATGATTTATATATCCCATTGTCAATCAATTTTGAAAAGGATGATGTTAATAAGCTAGTAAATGTCAACTGGTTGAAGGCAACTATCAGAGAGAAAGTAAATGATTGTGGGAACAAAAGACTTAGGTTAATTTATAATGGAAGGGTCCTCAATGAAGCAACGAATTTCAGGAAGGATATATTTGAGCCTAAACTAAGGCAACTGAAACAATCAGGGGAGCAAGTCGACGAAAAGATATATGTGCACTGTGTTGTTGGAGAGGAGTTGACGGCTGAGCAATTGGCAGAGGAAAACCAGTTAGATAATAAGCCACAGCAGAGAACGACAGCTCCAGAAGTGATAGGTTTTGATCGTTTATTGCAACAAGGATTTTCTCAAGAAGATATCAATGATTTGCGGAGGCAATTCATTCTGATATACGGAACTAATTTACCGTCTAGAAGAACAGACCAGATCAATGATTTGGAAGAGGAGGAACGTGCGCAAAGCACCATAAGACAATTAGAGGAAAGATGGATAGAATCAACCGTGAATACGACTGAACCAGGAAATGCCAGCACTCCAGCTGCCACCAATGCTGACGCTCCTTCCAATGCAGAACAACAAGCACCTCCGCATCCACTGTCCGATTTGGACGATGCCAATGGTAACGAAGACCTTCTACTCGGACTCTTGATGGGTGTATTTTTGGGGGTTCTAAGCTTGATTTTCATCGTTGGGGATGATACCGTGTGCAACAAACGACAAAAAATGTCGATTATCGCCGGAGTTGTACTCAACTGCATGTTTGCAATTGTAAGAGGCTCATGGATTTAAATCAATATAACTACAATGAACAACTCGCTACCTGTAATAAACAGACAGAGCTTATCTTAGAGACTTGCCACCCAAAGTAATTGCAACAATTACTTGGGTTACATCTACACGAGAATGTTTGACCTACCAGCCCTCAATAATTCCAATATACACCGCGAAAGATAAATCTTCCTCGAAATACGTAACTCAAACTACTGAAAGGGCGTTAAGATGGTCTTTGCTCCAAACAACCAAAGGTTGAACGGATATTATTCTCGCCAGGAACTTGACGCTCGCCAACTCGTTGGGATATCTGAAAAAGACAAGCAACACGGTAATAGTTCTGGCTGCCGCACAAAGAAGAAAAGGCAAATATTTTTCACTCGATGGTGGACCGAACTTTTTATAGTGTTGAGAATTGGTGAGATGCGATTACCCGGATTTTACACACAGGGCTGAACTATATTACCAGTTGTGCTTGTACGTCTGTTTAATACCATACATTGCTACTGCTACTACCAGGTGCTTCCATTATACACTACAGACAAGTACGAGAGATAGTCAGCCCATGGCTGACTTCCTCTTCCTTGGGTCTAGTTCTAGTGCAGCCCAATTTAGTGTTTTCTGCAATGGAATGCCACTCCCGTTCGCTACAAAAACAGCTTTAATGTAATTCGGACCCTTTGACCCTTGGCCCGTTAACCCGTAGCACATTTGCCCCTCGCCGTTCTGTACGATCCTACAAGTAAAGATCAGGCTCCAGCAATATCTCAGCATACTATCCCGGCCGTGTCACACATATCAACGCCGGGTCACAGGTGTCGGAGACCCTCGCTTTCTCAATAACATAACATGTTTACATAGTTTCTACGCCATTCTAACTAAATAGACACCTACATCTATAGTATATACGTCCAGGCGTCTTGCATTGACGCGTCACCTTCGCTTATCTTTGTAGAAAAAGTTGATAGAATTGCCCAATAATGGGTTATCAAATTATCAGCACGTGAAATATCGGAACCTTGATTTCCCGGTGAAAAGTTGCAGAGTGGGGTCTTCATTAATCCATATAAAAAAAGTTTGATGGTATTTAATTAGTAGTAGTCCTCGGAGTTAGAATAATATTTCAATTGTTGATTTCTAAACTTAGGATTAAAAAAGGATTTTGTATTTTAATAAAAAGGGATTACCAATTATATTCAATAAAGTTCGATAATAGAGATCAGAAATAGAAAATGTCAACTGAAACACCTAAACCTTTACCATTTATTTACCAATTTGCATCTGGTGCCATTGCTGGGGTTTCAGAAATTTTGGTGATGTACCCATTGGATGTGGTTAAAACTAGACAACAATTGGACTCGACCAACGCATATAACGGGACTATTAGATGCTTAAAGAAAATTGTTAGGGAGGAGGGATTCTCAAGGTTGTACAAGGGTATTTCGGCGCCAATTTTGATGGAAGCGCCTAAGAGGGCTACCAAATTTGCGGCTAATGATGAATGGGGAAAGTTCTACAGAGGGTTCTTTGGTGTTTCCACCATGAATCAGTCATTAGCAGTTTTGACAGGGGCTACAGCAGGTGCTACTGAGTCGTTTGTGGTTGTGCCATTCGAATTGGTCAAGATCAAGTTGCAAGATAAGACCTCCAAGTTCAATGGTATGGGCGAAGTTTTAAAGCATATAATCAAGACTGATGGTGTCTTTGGATTGTATAAGGGGTTAGAATCGACTTTGTGGAGACATATCATGTGGAATGCTGGTTACTTTGGTTTGATTCATCAAGTCAGAACCTTGATGCCAAAGCCTAAGACTTCATCTGAAAAGACTCTTATTGATTTGACTTGTGGTACAATCGGTGGTACATTCGGTACTGTTTTGAATACCCCATTCGACGTTGTTAAGTCCAGAATTCAAGCTGGTTCTACCAGATACAGGTGGACTTTGCCTTCCTTGCTTACTGTAGCTAAGGAAGAAGGATTCAGTGCATTGTACAAAGGTTTCATTCCAAAAGTGTTAAGATTGGGCCCAGGTGGTGGTATCTTGTTAGTCGTTTTCACGACTTGTATGGATTTCTTCAGAACAATGAAGGAAACTTAATATTGTTCGTCCTATGTTTGATTGGTTTACTGATACTGGAGAATCAAAAATGTTCTGCTGTTATTAATATGGTAAATAATTTACATATATATATAGTATATACTAGTAAACCTCAAATGCTATGTTAAATATTTTCAACTTCTGTGAATCACTCATGACGTCTGACGCGTTAATAAATTTGAATGTATCCTTATATTTGTACGTTATTTCAGAGTCAACAGGTTCATTAGTTGGGTACTTTGCGTAGTCTGATAATTCTTTGATGAGAACCGGAGAATCGTAATCGATGTCAATTAAATCTATTTTTGACTTATTTTCTTCCTTTTGTTTCGATTCTTCAGTTAAATGAAATTTACTATCCAAGAAGCTCATGCAATTTCGTAAATTTGGCAAATGATTTGCATTTTCCAAAGAGAAGTCCCTCATCAAGCTCTCAACTGAATGGTAGTTTAATAATATGATATAGAGTAATTCATAATTGATGGATTTTAAAATATGGCTTCCCGAACTCTGCACATCATTTGTCATCTGTATTATATTACCGAATTTTTCATTTAATAAAAGATCGATAATTATAAAGATTTCTTCTACTAGGGACTTCAATTTATTAACATTCCCCAAATCTGTAATATGTTTTGTAGCTACCAAATCGTGCTTTTTTATGAATAACAATAAATTTGTTAACGATTTAAAGAATTCATTCCATGGATAACTATCAATAGCTAACGTTTCTGGTTGCGAATTATTAAACTCTTGTACGATTTGATAAATTATACCATTAACCAATTTAAAATTGAAAAGGTTAATTCTTTTGGTAAGATTGAATCTAATAAATATTTGCAACGTGTCTAAAATATAAAACAAACTTGACTTAAATCCCTCTTTACCAATATTGGTTGGAACTATTGGCAATCTTTGATGACAAAGTTTCCATTTAAATTCGTTAATTTGATAATTCTTGAGGTTTTCAACGACTAGAGGTGAATCCTCTTTATTATTGATCGTTTTGTGAAGAGAAGTTAATTCTAATAAAATTAACAAAGATATTTGCGTATTTGCTTGCAATGGGATTGACTTGTGTTGATATTGGAACGTGTAAGATAATACACATAACCAAATTTCATAAATCTCAACATATGTGTTATCGCTAGGTGTAATATCTTCAATTTTATGGTCAATCCTATGAATCTGATTTGTAAAATGCTCTAAAAAGCTTGGGTTCTGTATGTATGAGAATAGCATTAATGACATGGGTAATAATTCATATATATCAATAACATAATCATCATCATCGCTATTGTTTTGGCTTAGTTGACTAGATCTAAGTTTTTCGATAGACTGAAGTTCATCTATGAATGAATACTTTTCTGAAGTTTCCGCTAGATTGAAAAAATCATAGTTTGTGGACAAATTGGTAACATATGCACATGTATCATAATTCAAATAAAAATTGTCATTAAATCTATTTCCAGTTATCCAATTCATGAACGAGCCACTTTTAATATGATTCATCAATAGATCTGGCTTCAAATTGTAGTAGAGATTGAAATCAATCGCGTAATTTGGTAAGAAACGCAGATTAATCTCCTGATTAAACGTCACAGAATTGAATTCTTTTGAGTTGCAAAAGTAATGTTCATAAATATTCAGAGATTCTTTATTCATAATTGTGATGTCATCTGAAAACGAAGTGGGAGGTACTGGTAAATATCGAGAGGGAACATTTATCAAAGCCCCAATGAAGTTGTATAATTTCATTAACGTTTCAGATGATAAAGAAATATCTGGAAGTGTGTAATGGGGTTCGTTTTGCAGTTCCGATTCCATCAATTTTGGAGTTGTTATAGTCATCAATTTATCGAGTACTTTAGAGAAGTCAACCTTAAAAAAAGTGAACAAAAGACTTTCAGTTATGGCTAATTCCATAGTAGAATCATTATGATATAATAATGATGCGAATATGGTTTTCATTATGTCTGATAAAAGAAAAATGATTTCTTTCACAATACCTAAATTTTTGTATTCAGGCAAGCCCGGATTTTGTTCCACATACGCAATGGCATAATTCAAGTACCATGCACATATCTTTAATAGTCTATGCAAGTAAGTTTCATCAAGGCAAAAGGATGAGTTACTATTTGCTAACTGAAATAGTGTACTTAAAAGATCAACATCTTGCAGTACACCAAGGCTATTCTTAGATTTACGTGAAGCTTTGTTTGTTGCATTTATATTCTTGAACCAGACTGCAATTGTCTTCAATATGTTACATATTACCTCAATCCTTAAATCTTCATCAATATGTTCAAAGGTATTTCTTTCCGAACTTAATGAAATAGACTGGCTGCTTATTTTTGGGAGACTTGTCTTCTGATTAGACGAGATGCTTATGTTACTGCCTCTTCTACTACTGTCTTTTCCTTTTAGCGTAGTAATATCATCGCCCTCGCTGTATTCAGTTAAGAAGTGCAGATTAGAACTATTCAGTGCTTTTCCGCTTAAAGACGTGATATCCTCGCCGCCTTGGTCAAACTCAGATCGTATGGATTCGGGACGAGTAGAAACTCCACTCAAAATGGATTCAGAATCCCTTTTTGAACCTAGCGGATCCTTGGGGTCTTGGATAATAGCACTCTCAACTTCTTCCTCTGGACAGCACATAGCATCCGACAATAATCTAACCCCATGCACAAACATAACTTGCAAGACATTAAAATTGCTAGTCGATATGACAGATGATCCTATTGATTGACAATTAGCTTGCATCTGTGATAATAACGCATCGGTATGGACAGGGACCGTGTAAAGTGCAACGAAAAACTTATCATCTTTGGTCAATTGCGAGTTAAAAATTTGTGAATAGATACTGATTGATTGACTGTAACTCATATTAGCTATTTCAATAGACACATCTAATATATATTATAGTTTCCATCAATATTTGCAATTATTCAACCGCTTTGTAGACGAATTTCGATATTGAACAAGGCGTATTTTCAACCACGCGAACTTGCAAATTAAACTTGGCAGGTTACCTTGTCCGTTTAACATCTTCCTTTCAATACCTAAATAAGCAATTGATACTACATAGGGTGATGAAATCATATAATAGAGTACTTGTGTTGTATGAAATTTGAAATTAGAGACAAGCTTATAATAATACCGTATCGATAAAAAGAGAGTCGGGATAAACACAAAATATTCATGTGTAGTAGATGTGGTTTAACAAATCAACTGGTACAGAAGAATACGAACTTGTAAACCAAGAACCAATTGTTAATGATTTAGAAGGCCAGACTTCGGGACACAATTTTGCGCCTACTTCTAGTTCCAAAAGTTCAAGTGAATCGCTGTCATCAGATATATTTGAAGATATTGATGAATACACCCAAAGGCAGCAGGATACAGATGATTTCAATCTTGACTCCAAGTTTCAAACAGCACTCCAGAAATACAAGGACACTGGGTCAGCAAACAAGAAAATCTGTGCGTTAGTGAGTGGAGTTGTGGCGGCCATCTGGGTAATAGCATTAATAGTGTATTCGCAAGGAGCAGCATTATCTATCGTTTCTGATTTGAAATGGAAGACGAATATAACGGTGAGTGGTAATAATGTGACGTTGAATCATTATGATCCTGCGAATAACAACTTGACTCTAGATTTATACAGAAAGGGCACATTTTTCCCATTCAAAGAACATGTCGAATGGTTAAATATCAAGCAAAAACCAACACACGAGACACAAGACGGATTTTATTTAACACGAGGCATGAAGGGGAGTTTTGATGTTAAACTGGTGAATAGAGTTTCATCCAGGACAATAATAGATAGCATTCAATTCTCATACAAGAATAATTTCTTTATCATTGATGAATTAAAATTGAACCCTGCAAAATCAATAGACGAAGCAGAAAACTTTCACATAGTGGTGTCGGATACATTATCTCAGTGGAGACATCTGAGTTTTGCCATATACTGGATATACAATACTGAAACAACTGAGTATATACCCATACAACCACCCAAGACACAAGAAACTCAGAATGAAGTATCACCTTTAGAGCATGAAAAGCTTAAAAAACTTCATTTTGCAGAATTCTCACCCAAAGGTGATTTCATAGTTTTCGGATTTAATCACAATTTATATTTGCAAAATATAAAATCTCTGGAGATCACCGAAATTACAAAAAATGGGTCTCCACATATTTTTAATGGTAAGCCAGACTGGGTCTATGAAGAAGAGGTCACTGGTGATCAAAAGCTCTTTTGGTGGTCTCCTAATCAAGAAAATTTAGTATATGTTTCATTAGATGATTCAGAAGTCAACGAATACGACTTAGACTATTATATTAAAGATTCTGATGAAATTGGAGATACATATAATGAATCAAAAGACGAAATAGTAGATAATGTTAAACAGTATCCTACTAAAAAATCAATTAAATATCCAAAACCTGGAACTCCTATCCCTAAGGTATCTATCCATAATTTTAAATTAGCTTCTAAAGAGTCATCCAAATTAACCATTAAAGAGTTAAGTTCAAAGAGCGATTTTTTATTTTACGATGGGATTTGGGTTGATGATAAGAATTTTTTAATGAAGCATACTGACCGTACGAGTAAAGTATTAACCAAAAAATTATATCAACCTGAGAAATCAAATGACATAAAAGAAGTGAATTCTATAAATGCCACTAAAGAATATAATGGGTGGGTAGAAAAGGCTTCTCCTATGACAATTATTCCTACCGATAATGGAGAAAATAGCTACATTGATAAAATAGTTATTAATAGGCGTACTCATTTAGCCTTGTTTGAAAAGGCTGCCTCGAAAGAACCATCAAAAATTTTGACTGATTCAAAGGACTGGGAGATTATTTCAGACTCCCCCGTTGTATATGATAAGACAGAAAATATTGTTTATTGCTTATCTACTATGAGGAGTTCAATGGAATCGCATTTGATTGCAGTCAACTTGATCACAGAGAACAACATACATATAATTACAGATATAAATAAAGATGGCTTCTATGAAATCAGCTTTGACCAAGATGGACAATATCTTAACTTGAATTACAACGGGCCAAATAATCCTTGGCAGAAATTAATAAACATGGCAGATATCCATAACATTCTTGAATCAAGAGGGAATAAAGGTAAAGAAGATTCGGTTACTGATTTGCTAGATAAAACCAAACCTATTAATCACGTTGAACTAATCAAAGACGCTTTGAAAAGGACCAATATACCGACAAGGTTATATAAAACAGTCAGTATTGATAAATTTCCAGACAAGTCTCTAGTAGATTTGAATGTTATTGAAATTTTTCCACCTAATTTTGACCCCAATAGGCGCAAATACCCATTGTTGGTTCATGTCTATGGCGGACCTGGATCACAGACTGTTGATAAAAGGTTTAGTGTTGATTTTCAGGACGTGGTAAGTGCAAAACTCGATGCAGTTGTTTTAATTATAGATCCTAGAGGCACAACTCAAGATTGGAAATCGAGGTCATTTGTAAGCGGAAAGCTTGGTTATTGGGAACCTAGAGATATTACTACTGTTGTTTCCGAATATATTAAAGTTAATGAGAAATTTATAAATAAAGACAGGACTGCAATTTGGGGATGGTCATATGGTGGATTTACAACATTAAAGACTTTAGAGTATGACCATGGGGAAACATTCAAATTTGGTATGGCAGTGGCACCTGTTACGAATTGGCTATTTTATGACTCTGTTTATACAGAAAGATACATGGGATTACCATCAGAAAATAAAAACTATGATAAAACTTCCCGCATAAAAGAATTCAAACATTTCGATTCTGTTAAAAGGTTCTTGATTATGCATGGTACATCCGATGATAACGTCCATTTACAGAATCTGATGTGGCTCTTAGATAAGTTTAATTTGAATAACTTGGAAAATTATGATGTCCATTTTTTTCCTGATAATGATCACTCAATTTATTATCATAATTCAAATACTATCGTATATGACAAATTACTTCATTGGCTATTTGATGCATTTAGTGGTAAATTTGATAACTTTGTATAGGCTGTTTAAGTAATGATAAAAGAATAAATGACACAAAAACGATACGATGCTTCTCATCGCTTTTTTTTTTCATATATATATATTTTTCAGAAGTGAATTATAGACATTACTAGCTTTAGTATCAAATACAACAATGGCCAAAGCATCTAAATCTACTAAGAAGTTTCAAAGTAAACATTTGAAACATACTATCGAACACCGTAGGGAGGTGCAAAAGCACAATAAAAAGATGGGCTCTAGAAAGAAGAGTAAGTCTAGCAGTAGTGACGACAGCGAAGTTACTCGTCCGAAAGGAACCCAGCCTAAGGAAGTTTTTGAAGATATGCCAGTAGATGAGTTTTTTGCTGGAGGATTTGAAGTCCCAAAGGAGAAGAATAAGAAATCGAAAGTGCAATCAGACGAGGAAGACTCATCTTCAGAAGAAGAAGATGAAGAAGCTATGCAACACGATTTGAAAAACTTAGCTGACAAGGATCCTGACTTTTATAAGTATTTGCAGGAGAATGATAAAGACTTATTAGATTTTGAAGGTGTCAATCCTTTGGATGCAATGAGTGAAGATGAGGATGATGAAGAAGAAGAAGACGAAGAGGCCCAAGAAAAGAAGACAGAGAAGCCTGCCAAAAAATCCAAAGCTGAAGAGGCAGCTTCTAGAAAGATTGAAATTACACCAAAATTAGTTAAACAGTGGCAAGAACAATTAAACAAGCCAAGTCCAAAAACCATCAAAAATATATCTATGGCTTTTAAAGCTGCAGTAAACATTAATAATGCTAATGATGAAGATTACAAATACTCCGTCACAGACCCAAAAGCCTTTAATGATTTAATGTTATTAACTTTGAAAAAATTACCTGAAGCAATTCAGACGTTAATTAAATATAAAGTTCACCCACAAACTGGAGCTAGAAGTATTCCTCAGAAAAACCAGAATGTTACTCAAATTTCTAACATTTTAAAGTCCCATGCCGGATCATATATCACTTTGTTGAAGGACATTACAAACACTGAAACGGCTGCTTTGGTTCTCTCATCTATCCAAGAAGTTCTTCCTTATTACTTATCTTACAGACGTTTATTGAAAGAAATTTTATCATCAGTAGTAAATGCCTGGGCAACCACAAGTGATGTCGACACTCAAATTGCTACTTTTGCATTCTTAAATAATGCTGTCAAAGAATTTCCTAAATCTATTTTAGAAACAGTTTTGAAATTGACTTATTCTTCCCTTTTACAAAACTGTCGTAAGACTAATATTCATACTATGCCAATGATCAATTTCTGTAAAAATTCGGCAGCAGAGTTATTTGGTATTGATGAAACTTTGTCTTACCAGGTTGGGTTTGAATACGTCAGACAGTTAGCTATACATTTAAGAAATAGTATTAATGCTACTTCCAATGCAAAGGAAGGTTTTAAGACTATTTATAATTGGCAATATTGCCATTCATTAGATTTCTGGTCAAGAGTGTTAGCCCAACATTGTAACCCAGAAAAGGAATTACTCAACCATAAGTCTAAAGAGTCACCATTAAGACAATTGATCTATCCTTTGGTTCAAGTTACATTGGGTGCTATGAGATTAATTCCAACTGCACAATTTTTCCCGTTAAGATTTTATTTAATTAGATCATTAATAAGATTGTCTCAATCAACGGGGGTTTTCATTCCAATATTCCCATTGATCGCTGAAATATTAACTTCCACTAGTATAACGAAAGCACCAAAGCGTTCGAATTTACAAGTTGTGGATTTTGATCATAATATTAAAGTCAATCAAGCATATTTGGGTACTAAGACTTATCAAGATGGATTATGTGAACAATTTGTAGAGTTGACCAGTGAGTTCTTTGTATTATACTCAAAGAATATTGCATTCCCTGAATTGGCAACGCCAGCTATTTTATCATTAAGAAGATTCATGAAAAAATCCAAGAACGTTAAATTCAATAAACAATTGCAACAATTAGTTGAAAAATTGAACTCAAACGCCACTTTTATTTCTGGTAAGAGATCTAATGTTGAATACGGCCCATCAAACAAAACCGAAGTTCAACTCTTCTTGAAAGATTTTAGCTGGGAGAAAACACCTTTAGGTCAATATGTTGTTGTTCAAAGAGAGATGAAAGAAGAAAAATTGAGAATTTTAAGAGATGCTATAGCCGAAGATGAAAAAGCACGTAAGGATAAAAAGAACCAAGATGAAGGTTCAGATATAGAAGTTGACGACATTGAAGGTGACTCAGAACCAGAACTTTCTGAATAAGTAGATTAGTAAATGATAGCTGATTATAAATATTTTATTTCGTGTATTTATAGTACTTTAATATTACAGTATAATAAACTAACAATAGGTCTTAAGGGTCTATTGGTATAAAGTTACCTACTATGCAACTCGGTATATTATACCTGTCTCTTCTGATTGTGAAACTGAAGCAACAACTCTTTCTCTTTATACCATCCTTGGTTCTCAAATTGCAACTTGTTAAAACTGCTTTTTGGCCCTTATCAAATGCAATTGCACCATATTTTTCCCAAAAATTAACTGCACTTTCTTCGCTCATCAACTCATATATAGCCAATTTACCATCTTTTAAATCATCAGTCAGAACTCCCACTAGAGACGCAAACTCTTTATTTCCTCTATATATTTCACCTGTACGTCTCCAAAGACATGCTGGGATTGCCATAGACGTGAAAACTCTATCGTAATCTAAAAGCATTCTCTCAAAGCTCTCTTCCACCAAAACCAAATCAACATCTTTAAGGGTCCTAGCAATTGCTCTGAAAGCAGGACGAAAAACGGATAATGGTTTTAAAATTCTTTGTCTACTTGACAAATTCATATAATTATCCATATAGCTTTGAAGCCTTGCATACCCTTTTGCATAGTTGTAGGGCTGTAATAAACCTGCTTCCAATTTAGCTTTGATAACTTGCTTTAACCTTTCCTCAGGTGATATTTCAGTAGTGGGATCTGCCGCCGTCAAGAAAAATTTATCTCTTGCTGCATCGGAAATAGCAGGTTGATGGGTTGCTTGATTCACAGGCGCATTTAAATTACTCTTAAGTTTGCCATACGCATTATTATTAGGCTGCGATTGCATATTTGATTGATTTTGGGATTGTTCCATCGATTCGGAGTCGTTTTGAAAGGACGGTGAGAACATATTAGCATTTGGGGAAAACGATAAAATATTTGTTAAATTGTTGCCATTATTATTAGTGTTATTATGATTATTATTATTATTATTATTATTATTATTATTATTAGCATTACCGTTATTATTTGAATTATTCGGTATGTCAATATTACTTATATTATTACCATTTGTACCCATTCCGAAAGCATACAAAGGATCATTATTATTCGCTTCGTCGTTTAAAGTGCCGTGGACTAAATCAGGATCATCAATCATGGACAAAAAGTCATTTAATGAGCTGAATTCGCTTCCAGCATGTTCAGAATAAAAAAATGGTTCCTGTTTGTATGGCAATGTTTGCGATAAAACTGAGTTACTAACAGACTTGTGCTGAGGATTAAAGTTGGATACAGGGCTTCTTTCATCTCTGGCTAAAAAACTCTGAGCAGCTATAGGTTGCGCCATTGACTGAGATTGAACTGGTTGTGAAGGCGATACATTTGGTTCTGGATTTTTGACCATAGCTTCTGCCTTCTTACGCTGTCTTGAATTAGATGGTTCATCATGACATAAATGACTTATACCTCTTTTGATACAACGCTGACACGGTCTCGAATCATCACAAATCATATGTGATCTGCGACAATAAACGCATGCAATTTCAACCTTCTTTTTCCGCTTCTTTGCTGTTTTTGGTTTCTTCGTATCTTCTGAGCTAGACCCCGGATCAGTCATGGCACTTCTCGAACTAACGCTATGAGTAAGTTCTTCCGGTTTCATGCCGGTGATACTTCTTTGGATACTCTCTCCATCCATTTTCATAGATTACAATCAAGTCTTCAACTAATGAGCTCTTTGCTCCAATCGTGTACTCTTATTACGGACCTAACCGTTTAGTTGGGTAATCTTTTTTTCTCGTTCAACTATTCGTATATCACGTGATTTTATTGACCCTCTGTGGGGTGAAAATAAATATGTGGACATAACTATATGGGACATATACAATGAGGAAACACTGCAAAATAAGGTGATCTTAAATACTTGAGCCGTTTTCGGAATCACTGCCAATATCTGTTTCTGTACTGGAACCAACTGATTGTCCATCAATTGTAGATTCATCTGTATCTCCAACACCTCTGGATGGGGTTGCAAAATCTTCTGAATCAATGCTTGAACTCACTTCGTGAAGAGATTCCAACTTCGGAGGAGCAAAGCGACTGAGAATTTGCCAGGGTTTAGAGTAATATCTAGTCGATGATGACGGTGTTGGCGGTGGTTTTGGTGGAGATGCGGAGCTGTTTCTTCTGCTATCAAAATGGCTCTTCGCAGAAAAAAACGAAGATGCATCACTCATACTTGAGGCCCCAACACTACCAGTTGATGCTGGTGGCTCTTCCACATTGGGAAATGAGAGTTCATCTGGTATAGTACGCGATCCTGCTGTATCAGCACCAGGACCTTGCAATATGGGGGAGTTTTGACTCGTACTTGTAGACAAAAATGGTTCGACATGCGGTTGATCAGTAATGTTCTCGAACGGGGTATATCCTTGAATACTTCCATCATTATTATCATCCATATTTGAGAGCAACTGTTGATTATCGTCATGCTTAGGTTTCGTATGATATATTTGGCCATCAGCGTTGTTCAAATCTGGGCTGTTTGAATTTTCATCATAATGATTCCTCGCTTGAAGTGAGTTTGGGATGACTTGGGCCTCTAAATCTTCATCAAAGCTACCGTACGAAGATGATTCCAGATCACTAAGTAAGTAACGAGTATCACTGCCCTTAATGATGTTGTTACATAAAGGACAGCTTCTTCTGAAGTTAATTAACCAATTAGATAAGCATTTTTCATGATAACAATGCTTGCAATCTAGCACAAGAACCCTAGAAGCCAACGGTTTAAATTTGTCCAAACATATTGGGCATTTATATGAAAAGAAAAAATCGTCCGGAGCCGTTAATATATGAAACTGACTTTTAATACTTTTGACATCAATCCCGTTAATAGTAAAATTGTTCAATGAAGTTTTGGAAGACGAACGGCTCATTTTAAATCCATCATACGAATTTGATCTATTCAATGAATTTAGTTCAGATTCAGCTGCAAATGTAATACTTTCAGTCTGGTTTGTTGTTTTCAAATAGTCGTAAAACTTCTTCGAATAGATCAAATGATTCATGTTATAAATATAAATAGGTAAATTCTTAACAAACTTCTCGTTTGCTAGATTCATTCGTTTTTCCCGACAATGCTGAACGCATTTTATGAAAGTGTAAAGCAAGAATATCAATAGAGGTGGAGATAAAATCATTGACAAGACTATATTCATCAAACTGCCGAAAGCCACTGTAGATATTGTCAATTCCAAATTCTTGTCTTTTAAGCTATGTAGTTCTTTATACCCTTCGTACGAAATAAACATAATTGGGACATTAAAAGAGCCATCTGTATTAAATTTATTTGAATACATCGTAATCAAGCCTCTATGAGGTTCGTCATTAGCGATAATAATACTCTTCGGATTGAGTTCCGAATTTATTATATTTTCTACCTTATCAAAAAAGCTGCAGTTTCCTCTCAATACCACAAGTATCTGGTCCTCGTACCCTTCATAATCTGGCTTATTGATATCGTTACATGCATTATTCGGAAAGATTTTGAAAGTGCCCGACACATGTCCCGTTAATATTGGACTATACGACGCATATCTTCCTATAATCCTACGTGTCGTGATATTATGGTTCTTGTCGCTAGAATTATACTCAATTGTAGTGTCTATAGGAAATATAGAATTCACGACGTTATCAAACGGATATTGCAAATCAAAATCCAAAATGCTAGCTGCAATTTTAGGTGAAGTCGCATTAGTCATATTACCCGCTATCATATCCCCTATGTGCAATGCTTTGGGTATATGTTGTTCTTTGTATTCCTTAAATGAATTCTTAGCCAAAAATATCGCATCTTCAATGCCTATCAGTGATGTTTTGCTTAAATTAATGATCAATAGAAAAATAAATAAAGTTGTACAACTCAACATTAATCTACGTTGAGATTGCATCCTAGTAGATATGGGAGCCATTATACCTAGGAAATATATCGATAGTCTCCTGAATTAATATATTCAATTCCATAAAAGCGTTTATATCATTGATCACTTAATTTGATCCCGTTTTGTCGCAAAGTCTTCACGCGAGTTTTAAAACTTGTTTTGAAATAGACACGACTTATAATGCTGCAAACACACATTTACACATGTTATACCATAAATAAGTCCAGTGAAATATAAAGTAGAAGAGGCCAAATTTCTGATGACAAACCATGATAATGAGCAAAACATTATTTGCAATTTTCAGATAAAGCCAACTAAAGTTGAAGGATTTGACATTAAATTCGCTCAGATTAGAGATCTGGCCAAAAATTTTTGCAGCTGCGAAAACAGCTAGCGAACTTCGTTTGAAATTGATAACCCTTGGAAATCAATACCTAATTATTTAATTTTGAGTTTAATATACATAATATAGATAATTGTTTAGAAAATAGGATAGTGAGAAATATTTGTTAGAGATACTTGGCCAATAGATGCGTGGTTAGGAAGTTATTGGTCTTTTATATATAAGTTTGAGAAAACGTTCATAATTGGCGATGGGGGGTCATAACGATTCTTATTTTGCAATCTTACGCTTCTTCCAACTTTAACAATTGGGACTCGACTACGACAGGAAATGTAATTATTTATAAGTAATTGAATATTAAACTATCATACACGTTATTTTCTATAGAGTTTTCTGGGAAAAAATGAGACACTAAACTCAAAAGCCACTTTAAAATACATCACCTAATTTCAATCTTGGTGCGATATTCATAGACAATAATTCTTGGAACAACAACTTAGCAGCATATGGAATTGTCATTTTGATTATGTATTCTGAGCTCTTACAGGTAGTACACCAACTATTATAACCCATTAAACCACATTGATTGCAAATATCGACTTCAAATGCATCAGACGATAACATCAATCTTTCCAACAACAACTGTGATGCACCATATGCGATAACACAATCTCTTTCCATTTCACCCAATCTCAAACCACCATCTCTAGATCTACCTTCCGTAGGCTGTCTGGTCAATACTGCTCTTGGACCTCTTGCTCTTGCATGCATCTTATCTAAGACCATATGTTTCAATTTTTGATAGTATATAGGCCCAAAGAATATATATGCCTGAAGACATTCACCAGTAATACCGGAATATAACATGTCTTTACCAGAATAGCTGAATCCCTTATCCACCAATGTTCTGGACATTTCTTCTAACTTTGATCCACCAAAGCATGTACCATATTCCAATGAACCATTCAACACACCAGCCTTACCAGAAATCAATTCGATCATCTTACCAACCGTCATACGAGATGGGAAACCATGCGGGTTCATAATAATATCTGGAGAGATACCATCATCATTGAAGGGCAAATCCTCCTGTTGAACGATGATACCACAGACACCCTTTTGTCCATGCCTAGAAGAAAATTTATCACCTAGCTCAGGTCTTCTAGTTTGTCTCAATAACACTTTGATTAATGCTTGGTCATTATCACTTACAGACATCATAACTTGGTCGACGTATGCAGGTTCTGGAGCCTTATAGAATGCTGGAGTTTCTCTATGACTCTCAGCTGTTTGCTGTTGATTATGTTGTTGGTCATTGGATCCCAAAACAGATTCACCTGCATTATTCGGAACACACTTATTGACATAAACTTGTCCATTTTCTACTCTCATACCAACTTCACCTAAACCATCTGGACCCAATGCTGCATGCGGGAATATTGGTTCACCATTTTCGTCTACTCTCATACCAGATACCAAATCTTTAGTATGATTTGGATATCTTTTTAAAGTAATAGTGTTCTTACGTAAAACTTGACAACGACCAAAACCTCTATCAATGGATGATTTATTTAAGACCAAGGCATCTTCGATATCGTAACCTGAATAAGACATAACTGCAACAACGGCATTTTGTCCAGCAGGCAATTTGTCGTAGTCAATTAATTCAATAGTCTTAGTTTTAACCATTGGTTGTTGAGGATATACCATTAAATATAATAAAGTATCAATTCTTCTAAATTGATTATAACCGATGACACCAATCGCTTGCTTACCCATAGCACATTGATATGTATTTCTAGGCGATTGGTTATGATGTGGATATGGAATTAAACCTGCAACTGCACCTAATACTGTGAACGGTTCAATTTCCATATGTGTAAAATTTTGATTAGGATGTTCTACCAAATCATGCTCATATAAGGCAATCAAAGAATCATTTTCCTCATTGACATCCAAATATTCGACTAGACCATGCTTCAAAAAGTCATCGAATGCCCATTTACCAGATAATAACTCTGCCAAGTGATGCTCATTGACTTTTGATTTGTTCTTCTCGCCTATGATGATAAGCGGTCTACAAATTCTACCACCGTCAGTTGCAATATGCACAGCATTCTGATGCGAGTTAGTGTAGATCGAAATAAATGCAGAAACCTTACCCGATCTTCTTAAGTTACGGAAATCCAGAACAAACTTAACAGGGAACCTGGTGCACCCAATTAAGGTACCATTAAGACAAACGCCAAAATTACCATCTGCGTATAAAGTTGCTGAATCAATGCCTAAAATATCTTCGCAACCTAATACGTAACACAACTTTTTAATAGGTAATTCTTCGTCATCAGTTGTAATGTGTGTCATCAATGCTAAATTCTTAACCAACCCACAGGCTTCACCTTCAGGTGTATCTGCAGTACATAACATACCGAACTGAGATGGTTGTAAAGCTCTTGGTCCAGAAACCTTACGTGACTTTTCGAATTGGGAAGATATACGAGTCATCATACCCAAAGCAGAAATATATGATAATCTTGATAAGACATGCGTAACACCAGCCCTTTCCATCTTGAAACGTTTTAAGGACCAATTACCGGTAGATATAGCTCTATTCATACCCATTGTTATATTATTAGAATGAATATTAATAGATAACAATGCATCAAACTCCAGAGCACGACTTGGCTTTTTCAAGATCTTGTCAATGTTAGCTTTAAAATCAGAATTAAACTTTTTAAATAAATCTTCAAATAATAAAGACATCAACTGACCTGCCAATTCTAATCTCTTATTCCCAACATAATCTCTATCATCAACCATTTTTGGGTTATGCATAGTCATCAAAACACGTCTTGCCATGGCTGCAATATATAACGCCTTTTCACGGAACTGTAAGTCAGATACAGTTAAATGTGCAATAATAGTAGTTGCAATTGCTTCAATACCTTCTTGTAATTGAGTCAATTTAGGGGCACCTGCTCTTCTTATAGTCTTAACTCTCTTACCAACATAGTTCAATGCCTGTTGTTGAGTGAAAATCTCTAACTTTGCTGCTTCTTCAAAATTAACTACAAATAAATCTTGATACTGGGGATCTTGACCACAAACCAATTGTAAAATTTCCAAATCTGAAGTAATACCTGCAGCTTTCAATATAATAACTATAGGAATATCTTCACTAATAGAGTTATGCTTCAAATAGATGTTATCATTCTTAGTTATAACGTAAGTTTTAGACTTACGTTCATGAGTAGAAGAAGTGACTGATGCTTGGACAATATTTTTCTTCTCGTCAGCTTCAACGATAATTCTATTCTTAGATAATTGTTCTTGAACCAAAATTACTTTCTCGGTACCATTGACAACGAAATACCCACCAGGGTCCAACGGGCATTCATCAAAACGTGACATTTGGTGTTCATCGATTCCGTCTAAAATACATTTATTGGAACGTAACATAATCGGCATTCTACCGATTTCAAGATCTTTATGCATAATAATCTTACGACCTCTTGTATATTCCACATCAACATATATAGGTGCCGAATAAGTTAAGTCCCGCAAACGACATTCATGTGGTGGTAATATAACTTCCTTGGTTCCTGGTGGAGATGTTGATTTATGACCCACTCTAATATCGAGATATTTCAAATAAAACTCCGGATCAACATCCGACAAAACTAATTCATTGGCCTTTATGATCTTCTTTAAATCAACGTCAACGAAATAATTGAAAGAATCAAGATGTTGTTTCACCAACCCTTTTACCTTCAAGAAAGCCGGTAACAAATTCCATTTGTCATCAGCTGTATTGATTTGATCCGTCAACCCTTTACCCTTATATTCAGGTTGTAGCAACTGATCAAAAGCTTCATCAGACCCCATTTCCATAGAGTTTATCCTTGAAGCTTTTCTTTTAACGCCCATGACCTAATTTTAATACTATTCTATGCTAAATTGAAGGACTCGGTCTTAATCTAAACCTGAATCTCTTCTCATTGAATGAAAAAAAAAACTATATAGAATTACTTTGATTACATAATCTTATAACATTTGATTATAACAGGGCCTAAGTTGGAAGCTATATATCTCTATAACCTGGTATCAATCAGCATATCAACGATCGGTCGTAATGTCTTCTAGTAACTTGTTCAAGGCTACTGTGAATGAACATTTGGAGGGACTACCCAAACAGGTTCAATCAAGGTTATATGAGGCACCAGCAACATGCCTTTCAATTTATAGATTGTTACCACCAATAGCCAAATTCTACATAATGACAATGTTATTTTATGAAACACCAGTGGCATTGAAGGATTTGGACAAGTGGTGTAAGCCTTCAGCAAGAAAGTTTCAATTTGACTCTTTAAAGAGATTGAAGGCGTTACATCTTATCGAGGAAGACAACAGTGGATCACATATTAGATTGCATCCTATCTTCAGACAGAACTTCCGTGATTGTCTAACAGGATCACAAGCACGTAATGCATTCGGAAATCTAAGCACAATACGAGATGAGCATGATGTTAGCATCAAATTCTTGGATTCCTTTGCGCTCCAAAAATGGGAAAGTATATTGCACTTCATGGTTGGTACTGAATTAAGTGTCACTCCCTCAAATTCTGTTTTGTCATTGTTAAAGCTGGGTGGTTTAATGGAAGGATCCACTAAAGGTGGAAACAGATTAAATATTACTAATTCAGGGTTTCAGTTTCTCTTACAAGATATCAATGCCCAAATTTGGACATTATTATTACAATATTTAAATTTAACACAAGACTTAAATATGGATCCTGTGGATGTGTTGAACTTTATTTTCATATTGGGTTCTTTGGAATTAGGTAAAGGGTATACAGTTTCAAGCTTGAGCGAAACACAAGTAAGTATGTTGGCAGATCTAAGAGATTATGGATTAATTTATCAAAGAACAGAAAATTCAGAAAGGTTTTATCCTACTAGACTAGCAACCACATTGACCTCTGATTCTGCTGCATTGAAGTCCCCATCCATGGCTATGGAGCAAGCTTTGGAATCAACTACTGAAAACGAAGAACAACCAAATTTGGCATCGAATTCAAACCAAGGAACAATTATTCTTGAAACTAATTTCAAGATTTATGCATATACAAATTCTCCGTTGGAAATAGCAATTTTAAATCTATTTGTACATTTAAAGACTCGGTTTTCTAATATGGTATGTGGTCAAATCACAAGAGAATCAATTAGAAATGCTCTATATAATGGTATTACCGCTGATCAAATCATTAAATTTTTGGAGACACATGCTCATTCTCAAATGAAGATACTAGCCAAAGAGAGATTGGATAAGAAAATAGAATTTGATACCAGCAATAATATAAACACAGCGGGGGGTGCTCCACAATCTCAAATGATGACCAACGAAAATGGTACTACGGTAGCTCAGCATAAATTGGAAGTATTACCGCCAACAGTCGTTGATCAGATTAAGTTATGGCAATTAGAATTAGATAGAATTCAAACATTTGAAGGCTATTTATTCAAGGATTTTGCAAGCCAACAAGAATTTGAAGCATTGAGTAATTATGCTTCAGAAATTGGTGTCCTTCTTTGGTCAAATAAAAATAAAATGAAGTTCTTCGTGACAAAAGACGGAATTTCACAAGTTGCTGATTTTGCTAGTAGAAATCAAAGAAGATGATGAGCAATTTATTTTATTCGTATGAAATTTTTAGTAAATTTTTACTGTATTGTATAACTATGTACAAGGTATAAAGTATATTAAATAAATAAGGAGCATGTAAATATGATCAGCCAGAACATGAATCACAATTTGCCACATTCTTAATATCACAAGCAACAGGTGTAGTGTCATAAATGTCAAACGACCCTTCATTATCTCCTGCGGTATCGGGGCTATCAATCCCAGTTGATTCTGGTGTTATATAGGTTTGAGTTTTGCTTTTTATATTATTACCTATAATTTTGGATTTATCAGATTTAATTTTTTTTTGCAGCTGTTCAATCTTATCAATTTCATGGTACGATTTTCTTTTTAATGAACCCATGTTGACTTCTGTTTGTAAGTCTAGCTTTGAAGATTCATCTAAATCGACTGTGAATTGTATAGCCCTAGTGGCAGCCTGCGTCCTTAGATAGTACATACCAGTTTTCAAGCCTTTTTCCCAGGCATAGAAATGGCTGCTTGTTAACTTGCCAAAAGTTGGATCTTGCAAATGAATATTCATACTTTGCAGCTGGTCTATGAATTTTCCTCTATCGGCTGCTAGGTCAATGATCACTTTTTGAGAAATTTCCCAAACTGTTCTATAAAGCTGTTTCAATTCATTCGGTATAACGGGTATTTTTTGAATCGAACCGTTCTCCAAGATTATTTTATTTTTCATAGAGGAGTTCCAGATACCTAGGTCAATTAAATCCTTCATCAAGTATTTGTTGACTACTTGAAATTCCCCAGATAATACCCTCCGATTATATATATTAGATGTGTAAGGTTCGAAGCATTCATTAAACCCTAAAATCTGAGATGTTGAAGCAGTAGGCATTGGTGCAACTAGTAACGAATTCCGAACACCTAATGTTTTAGCTTTAAATTTCAACTCATCCCAGTCAGAGTATAACTGTGATGGTTTATGATTCCAAAGATCAAATTGAAGTAATCCTTGGGAAATAGGAGAGCCTTTAAAATTATCATATGGGCCATCCTTGATTGCTAATTCAATTGATACTTCAATTGCAGCATGATAAATGGTCTCAAAAATTTGGATATTTAAAACTTTCGCTTGCTTAGAATCAAAAGGTAATCTTAATTCTAAGAATAAATCAGCTAAACCCTGCACACCTATTGCAATGGGCCTATTCTTCATGTTTGATCGTTTAGCACTTTCAATAGGGTATTTGGTAGTGTCTATTATCTTATTCAAATTTTTGGCTAATACTTTTGTAACTGAATGAAGTTTATCAAAATCATATTCTAATTCATTATGACTCTTGATGAATGATGGCAAAGCTAAAGAACCTAAATTACAAACCGCTGTTTCTTCGGGCGATGAATATTCAATAATTTCACAACAAAGGTTAGATGATTTAATAGTTCCTAAGTTCTTTTGGTTCGACTTCATGTTACATGCATCCTTAAACAACATGTAGGGGCCACCAGTTTCAGTTTGACATTCTAGAATTGCACGCCATAGCTTTTGTGCTTTAATAGTACTTATAGCTTTTCCTGACTTCTCATAATTTTCGTAGAGATTTCTAAATTCATCTCCATAACAATCACTTAATCCAGGACTAACATCAGGAGAAAAGAGAGACCAATCTAAATCTTTTTTTACTCTCTCCATAAATAAATCAGGTATCCATAACCCATAAAACAAATCTCTTGCTCTCATCTCTTCCTTCCCATGATTTTTTTTTAAATCTAATACACTTATGATGTCACAGTGCCATGGTTCAATATAAATGGCGAATGCTCCGGGTCTTTTATTACCTCCTTGATCAACATATCTCGCTGTGTTGTTAAAAACCCTCAACATAGGCACTAAGCCACTTGAAGTTCCATTAGAACTAGAAATATATGATCCACTTCCTCTAATATTATGTACATGTAGCCCAATTCCTCCAGATGCTTTAGAAATTAATGCAGACTTATGTAATGTTTTGTAAATACCGTCTATTGAGTCATCTTCCATGGCAAGTAAAAAACAAGAAGATAAATAATTATATTCAGTTCCTGAATTAAATAATGTCGGTGATGCATGTATGAAATACTTCTTCGACATTAATTCATAAGTTTCTATAACACTATCAATATCATTACCATGAATGCCTATGGCAACTCTTAAAAACATAAACTGAGGTGTTTCACTAACAACATCATCCAACTTTAACAAATATGAATTTTGTAATGTTTTAATCCCAAAATATGTCAATTCGAAGTCTCTTTTGCTATCTATAATCGAATTCAATATATATTTATGTTCCATGACAGTCTTAAAATATTCATCGGAAACTACACCATAACTTTTTCCAGTTTTGCTACTTTTATAATTTCTCATTCGGATAACATTATTGCTGAAATTAAAACCAACCATTCTTTGTAAATTAACTGCCTCCACTCTTCCTGCTAATATTGAATGATCGTGATGATAAATAATTTTGGTGGCAATTGATTCTGCTAATAATTCTAATAAATCTTTCACTGTGATTAAGTCTGGCAACCCATCAGTAACTTTATTTACTATTTCTTCGAGGTTTATATATTCGGTATCCAATTCAAATACTAGTGTCTTCAAAAAACCTAGGAGTTTTGTTTTACTAAAATTTTCATATCGCTCAGTCTTATCTCTAATTTTTATAACTTTTGTATTAGTCATCTTACCAGTTTATAAATATCGAAGTAATGTCCTGAATTACTTTGTTCATGCGTTGAAATAACTCTTGATAACTATTCTTCTTGCCCTAATATTATGAATCAAACTATCTTACAAATTGATAAGTAGTACACAGAAAACTGCATTTAAATTTTCATTACTTTTCCTATTTGGTACACAATATCGCTGCACTTTTTTTCACTATGATTAAGCGAAATGACTCCAAAATTAGAAAAAAAAAGGAAACATATAAAAAGGTAGATTATTTTAGTATCTACAACTAACATTGATAGTTTAAGCACTTTTGATAATCAATGAGCAAGGTGAGAATTATTTGCATCATATTTTTAGTTGTAAATCAAATCATAATCAAGGTTTAAAAGGCGATATAGTTCATGCATGGTTAGCTGGTCGTCCAGAAATGTTCCTTCATCTTCATTCTCCAGTATAGACTCATTTAATGTTTCATTCAACTGTTCCATTAAATCACTCTGTTCGTAACTTGATAGATGCGTGAACTCTTCACTATTCACAAAATCACTTAAATTCTCTCTACAAGACTCATTGCCGAAAGACTGATTTGCTTTCTTATCCTTTTGTTGTTGTTTCCATGCAGAATGGCCACCCATATGCATAATTTTAACTTGCATTGAGTTTAGTAGATAATTTGAGGCTTGGTGACAGATTTTTCGCCATTTCTCTATCAAATCATTAATTTTTTCAAACTCGTTTGTCTTCTGATACTTTACCGCTTTCACAAGCAAGTCCTTACGTTTCAACCAGTATTTAATCTGTAAATCAAGAGATTTTTCTACAGGGGATGGTCTATTTGACTTGGATTGTATCAAAGGCTTAAAAGACTTTGGATTATATGTTTCTGTTAGGATGATGTTAGTAACTTTCAAGACTTAGGATCCAATATAAACATACTCGAAGGTGGCATTAATGGCTTTATAACTCTTGCTGTATTCTAACTATGGAGAAGTTTTATCTAAGTAAAAATATATGATCTACTAGGGCGTTAGAATCATAAAAATATAAATGGTTGTAAAAACCTCAAATCAAGCTCGCACTCAGGATCGAACTAAGGACCAACAGATTTGCAATCTGCTGCGCTACCACTGCGCCATACGAGCTTAATGTTTCCAATGTTGGAAATGATAAGTATAGACATAGTATATATGTGTCTTATAGAGGTAATAATTACATTTTGATAAAAGTAATGGTTTTGTTATAATTCTGTATTTGAACTTACAAATGACTCACTCTTGTTAATAGACTTTAAGTAGCCCTATATCGAGTCCGTGTCATAATCATAAAGACTAGTACTAAAATTATCTCCTTTCATTTATTTCAACACAAGAAAAATAGGTGAATTACGAAATATAGAGCATAATTTAATGTGATGGACTTATTTGAGTCGAGCTCGAAGACTAGTATTCCTAATGCAAGTAGAGTTGAGAATATGGTTTAAATTTTATTTGACAAAGCCCACAAACCGTAAAAGAGCTTCTTGCGATAGGTGCATCGGACCACAGAACCAAACATAAACCGATGATTATTTTGTAGCAAATTTTTCAAAATGAAATCTGATACGTCAGCCCCTAATTTTTTGGTACTAATTTTTTGCTGTTACAAAATTATTTGCTTTCTCTCAAACCTAGTGTCTCGATCATGATTTACGCAATAAGTCCGCTTACTACAGTCATCCCCAGTAGGACGTTCAACAAACACACCACACTTAATCTCTACCCCAAAAAAGTGACCTAAGTAAATGTTCGCTTCCCCCCGTTGTGGTCCCTCTCAAGTCCCACCAGTGCACTTTTTCTGGTGATTCCGCACGCCTCGAATAAAACTCTAAGACCCACTTTAATGATCTCTTGACTGTTATTTTCCGCAAACCCACTTAAAACAGAACCTTGCTTGAACCTCGTTTAGCTACTTCTACCTACTTCTACTTCTTTGTAAGCATTCTGTACCTAAACTTTACATGTAGTGAGATCTTCATTTGTGAATGTTGCTCATTTTCTAATTCCCAAAAGGAATGCGTTCCCCCAGTAGTGTGATCCGGGACATTTTATTCTCTTTATTGTAATTGAAAATTCGAAGGTATTGTTGCGATTCCAGACGAAAATCTTGGTTTCTTGTTCCTGATTATGTAATCGGGAAATTTTCTTCTTCTATACTCAACATAATATCTCAAATCTAGATCTTCGGCTCTAGTGCTTATCGTTCCGTCCCTTGACATCCGCAAAAAATGCACCATCTCAGACGAGTATGTCCATACTACGACTTCAGTGATATTGACTCAACTCCGTCATTATTAGGTTTCTCTGTTCAAGTATACAGAGGATATTTTGTGTATGGTTGTCCCATGGGGTTTATTCATCTAGCGAGGGGATCACTCTAGCTTCTAACATACTCTATTAGGCAAATGCGGTTGTAGCGGGCAAAAATGGGCCCGCCTTCGATAAGAAGGCGTCCATGGAATGTTCCGCGCGTATGCACAGTACTTGCTACCTATAGTGGAAAAAAATTGCTGCCCGCAACACCTCCGCTATTTTTACGGTGCACGCTTAAACAGTATATATATTCAGAAATCCATGTCTTAAAATTTTTAAGATGGTACCTGACAGTTAAATTAAAAAGCACATTTTAAGATTATCTTAACTAGAAGTCATTTCTTTATACCATTGTAACTTGTTATGGATCAGTTACAGTTTGACTTTGATTTGAGATCAAGTTGTTCGACACAAAGCAGATGTTCGGCAGATGTTTTTAGCAAGACAAACAATATGATATACAACAACCAACTTGATACCCCACCGGTACTTCCAAGTCCAGATTACGACTATAGAATGGATTACTTTCACTATAAACCGGTGAATGGAAATGTAGCAGAAGAAAATACTAAGGCGGATAGCGCGGATTGCGACTTTAAGCCTAAATTATCAGTCGATGTGAATACGTTTCGTGGCAACCAACAATTTATATCACCAATTGAACTTGGAGAGTTCAGGGAATTCACCCCAGATACTAATGCATACAACTTTTTACTTGTGGATGACAACTTCATTAATTTGAAAATATTAGAAAGAATCCTCCTTAAATTATTCCCTAATTGTGCAATTGTGAAGACTCAAGATTCAACAAAGATAATGGCGTTGCTACACTCCAAGGTATTCGATGTAGCGTTTATCGACATAGAGATGCCGGTAGTTACAGGCATAGAGTTAGCAAAAATGATTAGGATGGAAGACACTTTGAACCTGGTCGGAATCATTGCCGTTACCACTAAAAGCTTACCAAGTGACAGAATAATTTATGAGAATGCTGGAATTGATCATACTTTCGCAAAGCCATTGAACTATTCATTTGATCACATTATTTCTTGTATTGACAAGGTCATAAAGTCGAGACAATAAAGATTTCGCAACTTTGCATTTACAAATTAGCATACCAGGGTGGGTTTATCGGTTCCTTCATAATATTTTGAGTAATTTTAGAGATTCAAGATTAGGTTAGAATTACGGGTTTAATTCTTATTGTATTATTACATTTATAAATAACATATTAATAAATTTAACATTTAATTTAGGATTGTAGATTTAAATTTTCTGCAGACCATTTCTATTAAGAGGTTTTTTTTGCAGTGGTTTAGGTTGGCATGGGTAATAATGTAATTTACTGTGGATGAGTATAGCATTGAAAACTTGGGATTATTGTATTTAGTAATCAAACTCTTTAATAGATATGTAAGGAAACTGGAGACTAAATATAGTATAATTAATTGCTTATACTTTGTATATACGTTCTTTTGACCTTATAGAACCTCATTTAGCTTCTTATATTACTCTTAGCTAACTAACTAAAACTACCTGTAATTAGTTCCTAATTTCCTTACTCTCTTTCTTGAGACTTCAAAGATAATCTACTCTATTTATGCACTAAGTCTTGCAACACTGATGTATAACTTTTGCAACACTACATATATACACTAAGTATATGTAGATGTGATCTCTTACACAAAA
>NW_015385560.1:0-29419 GCF_001447935.2 Debaryomyces fabryi
AATCCCAACTATCACTGACTACGATGATGCTCATGGACAAACCTCAGAAAGGGCAAATTATGAAGAAAAACTCTCACAATTATCGAATGAGAGGGATTCCAACGATAACCTTTTATATTCATGGACTTTTGAAACAGTAAATGGATTCTTTAAACAATCTGAAGCAAGCACTGATGACTTGAGATTTAATTATGCAACCGAAGACTTTGGAAGGACCAAACCCTGGAATGAAATTATGGAAGAATTGGAAAGGTTAAATCAGGAAGCTGGAGAAAATGAATGCTACAAGCTCTTGTTTTTAGCTAGACATGGACAAGGCTTTCACAACGTATGTGTGGAAAAATACGGGATGAGTGAATGGCATAGGAAGTGGCATGCAATGTCTACTGATGGTGAAATTGTGTGGGCGCCAGATGCAGTGTTGACAGAATTAGGTGTCAACCAAGCCAAAGAGAATAATCAAGCCTGGAAGGACCAAATTGCGCAAGGAGCCCCGATTCCAGCCAAATTTTACGTCTCCCCGCTCCAGAGATCAAGCTATACCCTTGCCTATACCTGGAATGACATCAAACCACAGGAAACCCGTCCCTTGGTCACCGAATCTATCCGTGAAACCATAGGTATCAACTTGTGCGATAAGAGATCCTCCAAGTCCATAATTCGTAAAAGATTCGAAAAGTATGGTTTCATCATAGAAGACCTGCTCACCGAAGAAGACGAATTGTTCGAGCGTGATACAAGAGAACAATTGCACGAACAAGCCATTCGTGTAAACGGTTTCTTGCAGGGCCTCTTCAATGAAGACTGCGACCCAGAAACCAAGATTACCAACAAGAAATTGAAACTACAAAACTCTGTTATCTCTACTACTTCACATGCTGGAACTATTAGAGCTTTTATCATGGTCTTGGGTCATAGAAATTTCACCATCTCCACGGGTGGAATGATTCCAATTGTGGTTAAGGGAACAAGAAAAATAAACTAACCGGCTGATCTAGGTTCATTCATACACAACGGTTAAATCATACTTGGGGGTGAAATTTTTCCCCGTTTGCATGTGAAAAACTACTTTTGCCTTGTGCAATTGATTACTACTGTATTCTATACATATAATTTCTCCTTCCAGTAATTATTTCCATAAATATAAATAGTGTGTAGTGTGAAGCACAATTAATAAATAGGAATTTAGTATCATTCATATAATAGAGTATTTCTTGTTAACCGATACCTTGTTGAACCCTGAAGGAAGAGTGACTATTGTTTTTATTGTCAAATAAATGCATTTATTGAATCCTAAGAGATCGGCCAATTTGAATTGGTACAGCTATCTCGTAGTGGTCTTATGTTTGTGCTCGTATGTTAAGGCCATAACCTGGCCGTGGGAAAATGATAGTAGTAGCAGCAGCAGCAGCAGTGCTACCAGCTCTAGTAGTGGAAGTAGCTCTTCAAGCACATCTACAGGCGGTATAACCTGGCCATGGCAAGATAATAGTGATTCCAGTTCCAGCAGTGATAGCAGTTCGAGCAGTGACGCTAGTTCGAGCAGTGACGCTAGTTCGAGCAGTGAAAGCGATAGTAAGAAAGAAAGCTATGCTCCGTATGAAACATCGTGTCCATCTTCAGACTTATCGAGAGAAGCCAAAAATATATCCACGCATGAAAAGGACTATATATCTAATAGACAGGAGACTACTAACAAAAACTTGATTGATTTCTTGTCAAAAAGGGCAAACTTATCTGACTTTGATGCGAAAAAATTCATTAACGATTATTCTGACGAACACAACATTTCTATCGGTCTTGCATTTAGTGGGGGAGGCTATCGTGCGATGTTGAACGGAGCAGGTCAAATCTTGGGGCTCGATGATAGATATGATGAGGCAAAGGAAAATGGTCTTGGTGGATTGTTACAGAGTGCGACCTACTTGACCGGTTTATCTGGTGGTAATTGGCTTGTTGGGTCGTTAGTTTTAAACAATTGGATTTCCGTCGCAGATATTATTGAAGGTGATATCAATATTTGGGACTTGGAAGATTCAATTTTCAACCCTAGTGGAATCAATCTTGTCAAAACTGTTAAATACTATAATAATATAAGGACTTCGATTGATGCGAAACAGGATGCAGGTTTTGATACTTCTATCACGGATCTTTGGGGTAGGGCCTTATCACATCAGTTTTTTGCTGACGAAAAAGGTGGAGAAAATGTCACCTGGTCTAGCATCAGAGACATGTCAAAGTTCTCCGACCATGAAATGCCATTTCCAATAGTGGTAGCTGATGGAAGAACGCCTGGAACATTTATAATGGATTCCAATTCGTCCGTCTTTGAAATTAATCCTTACGAGCTAGGATCATGGGATCCTTCAGTTCAAAGTTTTGTTGATGTGAAATATTTGGGTTCTTCTATAGAAAGTAATGAAGCGAATACCTCAAAGTGTGTTGTTAATTTCGATAATGGTGGCTTTATCATGGGTACGTCTTCAACTCTTTTCAATCAAGCCATTTTGAGAGTTTCTAATACAAGCTTGAATAAGGCAATTAAGTCGATTATTACACGTATTTTAGGTAGATTAAGTTATGCAGAGGATGATATTGCGGCTTATGAGCCGAACCCATTTTATGAAAACGATTTTGGTACCTACAATTCAATCGCCAAGAATAATACTCTCTTCTTGGTTGATGGCGGTGAAGATCAACAAAATATTCCATTATATCCTCTTATTCAAACTGCCCGTGATGTTGATATTATTTTTGCTTATGATAATTCAGCAGATACCGATTCCAACTGGCCTAATGGTACTTCATTGGTCCATACATACCGAAGGCAATTCTCAAAGCAAGGTAAGGGAACACCATTCCCATATGTTCCTTCTGAGAAGGAGTTTGTGGATGATGAACTTAACAAGCTGCCTGTCTTTTTTGGCTGCGATGCTGGGAATTTAACCTCATTACTTGATTTCCATAAAAATTCAGACATTAATGAAACTGATGTTCCGTTAATTGTATATATGCCAAATTACAGATCGAGCTATAACTCAAATACTTCGACTTATAAGATGTCGTACGAGGAAGATGAAAAGATGAGTATTATCAGAAATGGTTTTGAAGTTTCGACTAGTAAAAATCTCACTGATGATAGTGACTGGGCTAAATGTGTTGGATGTGCAATAATAAGAAGGTCTCAAGAAAGATTAGGACAAGAACAATCTTCTGAATGCAAGAAGTGTTTTGACGAATATTGTTGGATGGGTGGCGAAAAAGCTGCAGCTTCATCAAGTGTCAGTAGCTCTTCTTCTACTTCTAAGAGTAGTTCCACATCGAAGAGTAGCTCAAGCTCAAAGAGTAGTTCAACCTCAGGTAGCAGTTCTGGTGGCAAGGGTAGCGATGGTAGTGCATTATATATTCCTTTGCCTCTTGCATTCTTCATTTCATTTATTATGACGTTTTCCCTTCTAGTATGATTTATTTATTTCACTTCTTGAACTACCATTTTACATAGTTAAGACTGTTTATAATACCAAAGTTAATCAAGTTGCTTTTATTGTTTATATTTATATGTTCTTATATTTATAATTTTTGTAGTTTTTCGTACCTTTTGGTTGAAAATTTAAAAATCATATAAATCTTAACTCAAAGTAACGTTAAAAAAATCCCACAAGTATTCAATGTAGATTGTCAGTATAATGAGAATATACAAGCAGCTTTCCTTATACAAGAACATGATCTAATATTAATCATGAGCATCTGTAAACGAAGCATACATATTTTTTCCCACCATAATTTTGGAAAAATTCAAAATAAAGAGAAAATCAATCATACGTATCCTTTTCAATCCAATAAATACTGTTATATGGTTTATGTTCCAATATTCTGTATTCTTTGGTTGAAGCTAGTGGATAGTAGTAATGTATAATTTTGCAGCCGTTGAAAGTAGTTCACGTGATAAATCACACTCATTACACCCATCGCAAAATTTTAATTTTTTTTAGTTCACTTATAAGATGATGAAGTTCAGTTTAAACCAGATTACACTCGTCAATATACGTAATAAAGACTTAAGGATAGGTTAAAGATGGTCAAGTCATATGATCGTTATGAACAAGAAAAATGTTTTGGTGTAATTGCGTCACAATCCAACATTGTATATCTTCCTCCTACTCTGAATCAATCATCAAAGAGCATTGGAAGAGCTATTTCATCGGGATTGGAAGAGATATTAGTCTGGGATATTAAAACTGGTGAAATAATCAACAGATTGAGAGATGGCTTAACACCAGGTGCTTCAAATGCTCCAACAGCTCAAGCACCATCACCCGTATCATATTTGGCATACCATGCAGACACAAATATTGTCGGTGCAGGTTATTTAGATGGATCGATCAAGATATGGGATTTGACATCCGGTTCAGAATTAATCAGCTTCCAAGGTCACAAGTCTTCAATCAGTATTTTAAAATTTGACAGAAGTGGTACCAGATTGTTGTCAGGATCGAATGATGCCACCATTATTTTATGGGACTTAGTGGGAGAAGAAGGGTTATTCAAATTAAAGGGCCACAAAAGTCAAATCACAGGTTTAAACTTTCTTACAGAGAAACCAGAATCAAAAGAATCAGATGAGCTTGAAGATTATTTATTGAGTGTTTCTAAGGACGGGTTGATTAAATTATGGGAAGTAAAGACACAGCAATGTGTGGAAACTCATTTAGCTCATTCCAACGAATGCTGGTCTTTAGGAATGAATACTTCAAATAATGTAGCCATAACCACAGGTAACAAGGATCAAGTTAAGGTATGGGAAATTGATCTTTCTCAACCAGATACTCAAAAATTAATTGAAAAAGGATTATTTGAGAAGCAAAGTAAGGCTAGATGTACTGATATTCAATTTCAAAAGTTAAAAACATCTAGCACTAACATAACAGACTTATTTTATTTGCAGAATGCTGACAGAACAGTGGAAATATTTAGAGTAAGGTCTTCGGATGAAATAAAGAAAGGTATTACGAAGAGGACAAAGAGACTTAAAGAAAAGGGTTACGAGGAAGAGGAAATTTTGCAATCATTAAAAGAATCTGAAATAAGTATGATGATCACACCTTTCACTACTTTAAGAACCGTTTCTAAGGTGAAGTCATGTACATGGGTTGATAATGGTAAAAGTAGTAAGAAGTTGGATATACTTCTTTCTTTGACTAATAACTCTATTGAATATCATAACATCCCAATTCCCGAACTGATAAAGAAAACTCAACCATCTGACATACATTCTGTGAAACAGCATTCGATTGATTTATTAGGTCATAGAACTGATATAAGAGCAATGGATATTGCTTCCGATAATAAATTATTGGCTACTGCATCGAATGGGGAATTAAAGATTTGGAATATTAAGACCCAGAATGTTATTCGTACATTTGCATTAGAGGGGGGTTACGCTTTGTGTTGTAAGTTTTTGCCAGGGGGAACTTTGATTGCAATTGGTTTTAAAAATGGTGATTTAGAATTATATGATTTAGCTACATCTTCCTTAGTTGATAAAATCGAAAAAGCTCATGATTCAAAGTCAGCTATTGATGATGAAAACGGATCGGCCATATGGTCGTTGGATTTAACGCCAGATGGTAAAACATTAGTTACCGGTGGTAATGACAAATCTGTTAAGTTTTGGAATTTCAAAGTTGAACAAGAAATGATTCCAGGTTCCAATTCTGCTATATTAAAATTAAAATTTGTACACAACCAAACTTTGGAATTAAATGAAGATGTTTTATGTGTAAGAATTTCACCAGATTCAAGATTTTTAGCTGTTTCCTTATTGAACAATAATGTGCAAGTTGTTTTTCTTGATTCGTTAAAGCTATTCTTAACGCTATATGGTCATAAATTACCTGTTTTGTCAATTGATATTTCTGACGATTCCAAGCTTATCATAACTTCATCTGCCGATAAGAACATTAAGATTTGGGGTTTGGACTTTGGTGATTGTCATAAATCTATTTTTGGTCACCAGGATTCGATTATGAATGTTAAGTTCATTCCAGATAGTCACAACTTTTTCTCCTCTGGTAAAGATGGTCTTATCAAATATTGGGACGGTGATAAATTCGAATGTATTCAGAAGTTACCAGCGCATCAATCTGAAGTTTGGTGTTTAGCTCTTAGTAATGACGGAAGATTTATGATTTCAACTTCCCATGATCATTCGATTAGATTATGGCTTGCTACCGATGACCAGGTTTTCTTGGAAGAAGAAAGAGAGAAGGAAATGGACGAGCTTTATGAGAATACGTTGTTAGAATCGTTGGAAGAAGATCCAACCTATAATAACAACGAGGAAGAAGGAGAAGGAAAAGATGATGGAGAAGAAGTATCAAAAGTTACCAAACAAACTATGGAAACTTTGAAAGCTGGTGAAAAGTTAATGGAGGCATTAGATATCGGTACCGAAGATGTTTTGGCGACCGAAGACTACGAGTTGCACTTGAAAAATTTCCAAGCCAAGAAAAGTGCCGCTCCACCAGTCAAGCCTACTCCAAACCCAATTTTGATGGCTTTAGGTATTAATGGCCAAGAGCATGTCTTAAATACTGTGACTAAAATTAGACCGGCTCAGTTGGACGACGCATTACTAGTCCTTCCATTTTCTTACTCATTGAAATTGTTGAAATTCATCGAAATCTGGACCAACAAGCAAAATGTCACCAACAATGTTGTCAATATCTCGCTCATCTGTAAAATATTGTTCTTCGTCATCAGATCCAATGCAAAAGAATTTATTCACCAAAAGAGCCCCGAGCTCAAAAACCAGCTTGCAACCGTTAAGAAACAGCTTCGTGAAGAATTATCTAAAACCTCAAACCAACTCGGATATAACATACAAGGTTTGAAGTTTGCAAAACAACAATGGAAACTTACTCACGAATCGGAATTTATTGACGAGGCCGAGCAAAGGGAATACGAAGACAAAAAGGCGATTAAGAGATCCTTTACAACTATATAATCCATTAAAACTATATAGTTCTGTATTATAGATTTAATATATAAAAGCAATTTTCATTAACTAATTAAGGTCAAGATCGATATTTCGGTCATATATGCATAAATTTACTGTCTAATGATGCAACGAAATACGAGAACTCGGATGAGTACAAGGAGTACTCAATCCACTGGTGGAATGATTTTTATACAAATACTTATTTAATTAGTGTAGATACATACCTTTAACGATGTACTTTTATATATGTAAAAATGAGCTCATTCCACAGTTTATATCGCTAGCCTATGTAATTTGTAAAAAAGTAGAATTTCATTATGGTGGAGGGGAATTTTTCTTGTTCGCAATCATTTTATGTAACGAAAATGGTGGAATTTTTTTATTGATTTCTCATATCAATTTTTCTTGTCGGTAGAGTGGAAACAGCCCTTATTACGGCGATAATCGTTATAGTTGACATAGAGGCTTGAATAAATCTAATATAATTGATAAGAATTGATTTGAAACACCATAGAATAGTGCAGTTTTACTCTTAACTTAATAGGAACGGTGGTGTCATTACCGCAGAATTAATAATTAGGACCGAGAAATACATAGGATAATTAATCGACAAAGCAAAATATGAATAACCTACAGCAACAGCCAGGTAATACTAACTCGTGGCATGCGATGTATTCCGTCACTGATAGACAGAAGGTAGTTCAGATTCTTAGTGGGACTTTGAAAGAGCTTCAGAATGGAAATTATGACGCTCAAAAAGCGGCTAACATGGCGCAGGAGTTTGAAAAGTTTACATTTATGAAATCGCAGAGCAGAGATGAATACCTTCGGTTAATCAAACAGAAGGTGACACAACTTAGAGGAGGGATTAGAAACCCGGCAAATGGGAATAACATGGGAGGAAATAATTCGGTGATGAACCAAAATATGGGGCAAAACATGGGCCAAGGAATGGGTATGCAACAGCCAAATATGAATTCACAAAACAGTATCAACTCACAGAACAACATGAGACCCCAAAACATGAATTTCTTACAGCAACAAGCACAAGCCAGGCAACAATCTGCAGCACAAATCCAAGCACAATTGAGAAATAATAGTATTTCGAACCAACCTCCTTCACAATCACAACCTGTCCATCATATGCAACAGCAACAACAGCAGCAGCAACCACAACAACCACAGCAACCACAACCGCAACAAAATTTACAGCCTAATCAACAACAGCTTCACCAAATTAGTAACATGATAAGAAATGCGCCAATTCCTCAAGCATTATTATCCAAAATTCCAAACTTACCTCCAAACGTGAATACATGGACACAGATTTTTGATTGCTTCCAGAAAAAGATTATTCCACAAGCAGCAATGCCTGTTATAAAGGAAATACATAATACGCATCTTCAGTTAACATTGCGTCAGCATCAGCAACAAAAGATCAATCAGATGCAGAGCCAAAGAATGAATCAACAACAACAACCACAACCTCAATTACCACAACAACAGCAACCTCAGGCTATGAATAACATGGCAGGTGCTATAAATAATTCTAATAGTAATACCCCGGTAATGAATTCTGGTAACTTTAACATGAACAATTTGAATCCACAACAGAAGCAGCAATTGTTGAGAAGACAAATGCAACAAAGAAATGCTTTGTCAGGTCAAAATCCATTAATGCCGCAACAAGGTCAAGTACCACCTCAACCACAACAACCACAACAACCACAACAACCACCTCAGCCGTCTCAACAACAGCAAAAGCCGCAAATGCTGCAAACTTCACCTCAAAATCCGCAACAAGGTAAACCACCCAATTTCACTATTACTCCTGATGACATTTTGAAATATAGTTCTGATGCTATGAGGTTGTTAACTAGATTGCAATCAAATGGCTCTATTCAACCAAACCTCGATCAATCACAAAAAGAGAGCTTTATACGTAAATATATTCACCATCAGAAAACTACTATGTGGAAACAAGGTCAAATGTCCAATAATATGACGAATGTGCCAAATGCAGCCAATGCAGGTAGTGCAGTTAATCAAGCTCAAGTTCAAAGAAGACTTCAACAGCAGGCTGGAGTTAATAATATGCCTATGCAGCCCCAACAGCAACCTCAACCACTGGCTCCTCTTTCTCAACAACTGCCAATGATAAATAATATGCAAATGGGTAATCAACAACCTATGCCACACACACAAATGAATAATCAGAGCTCGCCAATGATGCAACAAAGAGCTGCAAATACCCCTGGGATGCCTATGAACAACAACAATCCTAACGATGTTACAAAGAAGCAGGCGGCAATGGGTTCGTTATCTGCTCTTTTACCTCCATTAACAGATGAAATGAAGTTACAGTTGAGACAATTGATTGAGGAAGTTTCAAGGAACAATGTAGCTTTGAAGGATGTTACTATGTTATTGTCCCAACAGGATAAGAATGCAGTACGTGATACTGTTGTTAGAATCTCTCAACAGTATGCAAATGTGGATAGCATTATAAGTTATTTTTACATTATTACGAGAAATGTTGAAGGAACCAAAAGATTAATTCAAATGAAGTATATGACTAAGAATATTATTGAAAATGTGCAGCGAGGCATTTATTTGGCGGCACCAGACTTATTGGAAAAGTTGAGGTCTCAATATCAAAAATATTTCGAGTACGTAAAAGAACAATTTGCGATTAGGAAACAGCGTATGCAAAGTCAGCAGCTTCAAGGACAACCTCCACAACAACAGCAACAGTTTCTTAATAATCAACAAAGAAATGGTCCAATTTCAAATCAAATACCTCAACAACAGGTACAAGGTATGCCTCAGCAACAAAATGGTCAACCGCTAATGAATATTGGCCCAGTTAACTCATGGCCGAATGTTGCACCACCAATGCAACAGAGAAACAACATTGGAAGTAGTCCAATGATTCCTAATTCTGTTTCTCCAATCATACCAAAGCAAATGCATCCATTTCAATCTCCAGCTCCTAATTTAAACACCGCTCCTCCTAAACAAGTGGGAAGGGCACAAAATAAGAAATCAGTTTCAGGTGCTACACCAGGATCAACCGGAACAGGTAGAAAGAAGTCTGTTAATAAAAGCATTTCATCGGTTGGGGGAATTCCAACTCCAGCTAATAATGCAACAACTCCAGCAGCTCTTGCAAATTCTATTAAGACTCCAAACAGTATTCCAACGCCACAAATTCCTGCAACACAGAGCAATAAGAACACACCAGCTGAACAACAATCGCCGAGCTCTCAAATGAAGAGGGCTCCTTCAAATGCAGGCTTGAAAATCACGGAAGATACAGTGGGGACGATATTTAATAACAGTGAAATGGATCCAAAACTCGCCAAGAGGAGAGAATTATCTGATACAGATTCAGAGAAATTCTTTTATGCATCATTGTCTAACTTGCTCGACCTCGATGACTCGGCAGGAGACCACCAGGGACTTCCAACGCCAGCACAGTCATCTTCATCGACTGGTGGTAAGACCGGAATTGCCAAGTCGCCCTTATCTCCAGTTATTACCTCCAATGAATGGACATGTGAAATCAAGCCTATGGCCATTACAACTTCATTTAATCAAGTTGACATGATAAGGGAATTGACAGCATCAGACATTGTCCAGACATGTGCTGATTTAGCTCTAACTGAGGTCGAAGAGTTTTCTAAGAAAGGTGTTAAACGTGAAAATGATAAAATGGATGATAGTGATGATATTGATAACTTATTCTCCGATAAGAAGCCTAAGGTTGAAGATGATGATTACAAATATATGTATGAACCAGTAGAGTTTGATGAATGGCAAAAATTCATGGTTGCCAGCATGCAATAATATTGATGTTTTCATCTACAAGATGGTAAAGCTAGTCTAAATATTTATTTAATAACAATGTATTTTTATGTGTATTATTTCAAACTATAAAATCATGTTGCGAAGCCAAATGAAAGTTCGCGTGCAGATTGCGACGATGGAAGATGATCTGATAGATGTAGATTTCTTTTAAGTAAGAAAATATTCTATCATTATAATTATTACTATGGCACCTTCATCTACAAAGGTTGATCAGAAGATATCTGTTGCCTTCGTCTGCTTGGGTAACATGTATGTATAAAAAAGTTTCTCTGCGATTTGCTAGATTTTTCACAAGTACTAATCTCTACAGTTGTCGTTCACCAATGGCAGAAGCCATTTTCAAGCATAAGGTACAGGAATTAGGTTATTCAGACTATTTCAAAACTATAGATTCTTATGGAACCGGTGGTTACCACGTCGGTGATCCTCCAGATTCCAGATCAGCGAAGACTTGTCGTAAGCATGGTGTTCCAGTAGACCATTCGGCGCAACAGATAACACCCAAGGACTTCAAGAAATTCGATTATGTTATATGTATGGATCAGTCAAATCTCTCAGACTTATTGTTCATGAAACCTAGAGAATCTAAAGCCAGGGTTGCTCTTTTCGGCGAATGGAAGGCTGATTCTAAGTTCAATACTGTTGTTCAAGATCCTTATTATGGGGGTATAAATGGATTTGAAACTAATTTTCAACAAATAAGTCACTTCAGTGAAGAGTTCTTGAAACGTGAAATAGGTGAATTGAACTAGCTACTCATAAAATAACTACATATTGGAAGTTAATCATACAAACTCTGTTAGCATGTATATGTGTAAATATGAGAATAGAACACGCGTAAATTAAATCACATTCTTTATTGGCAAACGAGAACCTATGTTAGTATCAATTACATATACTGTAGTTATAGAAGAAATTATAATATATAGAGTTATTGAACTAGGTTATAATGAGTACTAGAAAGCTACAACAAGAGTTCGATAAAACGAACAAAAAAATTGCGGAAGGATTATCAGTTTTCGATGATATTTACGATAAATTAATGACTACTGAAATTAGTTCCCAGAAGGAAAAATTGGAAAGTGACTTAAAGAAAGAAATCAAGAAGTTGCAGAGACTGAGAGACCAATTGAAAACATGGATTAGTGATACTAGTATTAAATTAGATAAAAGTTTAATACAAGAAAATCGTACCAAAATTGAACATGCTATGGACCAGTTCAAAGACTTAGAGAAGTCCTCTAAGATCAAACAATTCTCGAACGAGGGTTTGGAGTTACAAAGTCAGAAGACAAAGTACAATAAATTCACGGATCCAGAAGACGCAAAGAAGCAGGAAGCCTGCAATTACATTGGCGACATAATTGATCAGTTGAACCAACAAAATGAGTCTTTGGAACTGGAGATACATCTGCTTACCATTCAATTGAAGAAAACCAAATCTGTGAACTCTTATAGTGTACAGTCCTCGATTGATGATTGCAAATATAATGTGGAGAGAAATAATAATCATTTAAGTAAATTGGAAAAAATTTTGAGAAATATAGAAAACGAGAACTTGGATCCTGAGCGTGTGGATGATATCAAAGATGATTTGGAATACTACGTTGAAAATAACCAAGATGAGGATTATGTTGAATATGACGATTTCTATGAACAATTAGAAATGGCTGACGACAATGATATCCAGGGTGGTTCTGGTAATGAAGATAACGAAGACAACAAATCAGAAACAAAAGAAGAACCCAAGGAGGAACCTAAAGCCGAACCTAAAGCAGAGGCTAAGACAGAAACAAAACCGGAATCTAAGCCAGATGCCAAATTGGAATCCAAACCCAAGGCAGAAATCAAAAGTGAACCAAAAATTGAAACCAAATCGTCGAGCGAGTCTGCAAATTCCATTGCTAATAATGTCGCAAAGAAAGGAAAGCCAACTGTTGTACCAGCAGCAAACCCTCCACCTCTCAACACGGCACAATCATACTCCAATATTATTAAGGCATCTATGTCTTCTCCAGCAGCTACCAAAGCCCTTCCTCCTGGGTTGAACCAAGCAAAGTCATCTACATCGTCACCACAACGCACACCACAGAAACTAAACCAAACGGACGACAGCAAAAAGAGAATTGCTTCTCAAACCCAGCAAATTCCATCCACGCAACCAGAAACTAGGTCCGAGACGCAACTGCCTATATCAAATGTAAATAAACCTATCTTTGAAACAGTAAATAGGCTATCAACTTTACCACAGTCGAGATTGCACAATCCATTACCATTCCAATCAATCGTTCTGTTGTTGGAATCGTCTTTGCTCAACTGTCCAGATTCATTCGATGCCGAGAAACCAAGACAATACCACCCCACAAGCATCCATCCATCGTCCGTGGACTACCCCCAGGAACCAATGTATGAGTTGAACTCCAGCCACATAATGAAAAAATTTGATAACGATACCCTTTTCTTCTGCTTTTACTACAGCGAGGGCATCAATAACTTGGCAAAATGGAATGCTGCACAGGAGTTGAGCAAAAGAGGCTGGATTTTCAATACAGACGTCAAGCAATGGTTCTTAAAGGATAACAAGAACGGAGGTAAGAATAGATCTATGTCCATCATTCAAAAGGAAGAAGACGAACAAGATAAACAAGATGACTCTGGGAACAAAGAAGAGAACTACAAGTATTTTGACTACGAAAAGACATGGTTAACCAGAAGAAAGGAGAATTATAAATTTAGTCAAGATTTGAGGGAAACTTTTTAGAGCATTATTATCGCCTTTGTCATCGTTCATTGTGTATTTTAGTTTATTTAGACTACATATTATTAGCATATTATAATTTTAATTGTAACGTCTTTAAATCGATGCATCAGATCTAGATCAACAAATTTTGTGTATTAAAAATAAATTGCGATCTTCAGACACGTTAAAAAAACTCTTTTGTTAGATAAGAGTATGTGGATCTAGAAGGCTAGCTTAGAGTATTTTAGATTATATTTTAGATATTCAAGAAGTGAAAATATACGCTACGAAAGAATAAGTTATTATACGAGCTGCTGAGTTTTTGGTATTACATATGAAAGAGTTGATTCAAGATAATAGATAAGACGCTATGACAGTTGTACCGCATTCGATATTTGAAAAAAGAGATGATAAATGTGTCGATTGCCCATCAAAGCCAAAGAATTCATGCCCAAAATGTGCTTCAGGAAAAGAATGTTATTTGGTATCCCAGACATGTAAAAAATGTGCTTATTACAAGTGTACACCAATAGATGGAGGCTCAACTAATTCCACGCCGGTTGGAGGTATCATTGGGGGTGCGATCGGAGGATTCGTCTTGTTACTGCTAGTGGCAGGAATTTTGTACTATAAGTTTGTGTACAGAAAGAGACATCCCGTATTGCTAGAGGAAGATGACGATATATTGATGAGTGGAATCGAATCTGAGAGCGACCGTAAGAGTGATTATACTATCAGTAATCTCGATAGTTACCAAGGGGACCCCAATATGGGTCCTGTAGGGGGTGTAATGAGAAATGGAAGTGGTCTGGAGAAGACAGGAACTAGGTCAGCTGCTGCCAATAAGAGAATATCGTCGTACGAATCGTTCACCAGACCTAAGGCGAGATATAACAAGAATTCCAGACGGGGTGGAGGTCGCGGAGGTACTAGGATGAGGACTAGGGTCGGTGCTTATCTGGATACTAATTCTAGCAGACATTCTGTGGCCACGACAATGTCCACTACCAACGCATCGAACATTTTGCCAATTGCATACATACCGGGGGTTACCGTGAGGCCCACCAAGAACAATACTAGATCGATATATTCGTATGAGACCGAGTCTGTGTTCTCAGACTTGAATACTATCGAAAATGCCTCCATAATTGGAGACGTTATGAGAGCCAACCAGCTCCAGGACGCAAATGCTGGGCATGACACAAATGCCAACGGATCTACAAACAAGGACAGTACCATGACCGCTATCAAGGCCCAACCCAAATTGATCAATGTAGACAGAATTGAAGAAGAAGATGAAGACGATATTACGGATGAAGAGGACGATACGTATGGGGACACATATGGGGAAACGTATGACGATTCACTGGTGGCATATGAGGCCCAAAACAACGCTACAAATACTATGAACATACGAGATTCTCAAACATCAATCCCTCAAGAAAACCCTGTAGACATTTCGTCCGAAGAACTTGAATATATTAATGTAAATGGTAACGACGACGCTGATTCAGATTCAGATGTCGATTCAGACATTGGTGAGATCACCAGGGCTACTAGTGTGAAAAGACCGGCCGACTCCATACCCCAGAGTCGTGAAGTGCTTCTTGACATCACGGGCGGACCCAATGCCACCTCCTCCACCACCGAGGACACCAACCGTGAAGCCTTCGAGTTGTCCCAATTGGGCAGACCCACCGGACCCTCCCACCATCCTGTTAACGGTGTAGACTCCCCCACGAACACGTCCGCCGGTTCTTTTATCTTGGACGTCGAATTCGAAGATTCCGGGCCTTTTAAAGATCCCTAGATGGTCGGTTTGTGCTCGCTAGCTATGTGTAAGCCGTTTAACGATTTTTTGCGCACCGGAGTGTTCTTATCCGAATAGTCCTCAACAAGAAGTCTTCACAACCGTCCGGCTCACTACCCTCCATATACTATTTACATACTACTCACCTACATCGCAGAAATATATTTCCAGCACCAATTGACAATTTTCTGGCTGCATGGCTGCCCAAATGAAAATTTCCGAAATTTATACCCCTAGCTGATCTGAACCACCATCATGAACCTTGGTGAAGCCTGAGCTACGGGATTCAATAAAGACTACATAGGTGTGCTGCTGCAATGTACCGGTACCGGTCGACCGAATATTTCGTTCTTTGTTTTAGTACAAATCGTGCATTTGATCCACGTAATTCGTTTATTTTCGGAATTATGTTGAACAAAATCCGGTTGAATTGCTTTTCCTGCCTATGATTGTTCATGGAAATTGGATCACAAGTATGTATGTACCCAACGTTACCCTCAGCATTGATTTTGTATGATTTCTAATGGTTACATAATAGCCAACTTATTTAAATGAGCCAATATCTTTTCGGACGAAATTTCGAAAAATTGTAGTTTATCTATATATTAGTATTAATTATTATAAATTAGGTATTAATAGATTATATTTCCGATACAATGTCCCAAGATCTTGATCAATTAGCTATTAGTACTATCCGTTTGTTATCGGTAGATGCAGTTGCTCTGGCCAACTCTGGTCACCCTGGTGCTCCATTAGGTTTAGCTCCAGCAGCCCACGCAGTGTGGCAAGAAATGAAGTTCAATCCAAAGGACACTAACTGGATTAACAGAGATAGATTCGTCTTATCCAACGGTCATGCTTGTGCTTTATTATACTCCTTATTGGTCTTATACGGTTACGACTTGACTGTTGAAGACTTGAAGCAATTCAGACAATTAAACTCCAAGACCCCAGGTCACCCAGAAGCTTTGGATGTTCCAGGTGTTGAAGTGACCACCGGTCCATTAGGTCAAGGTATTTCCAACGCTGTTGGTTTAGCTTTGGCCCAAAAGCAATTTGCTGCTACCTACAACAAGCCAGACCACAAGATCTCTGACAGTTACACTTACAGTTTCTTAGGTGACGGTTGTTTGATGGAAGGTGTTGCTTCTGAAGCTTGTTCATTAGCCGGTCACTTGCAATTAGGTAACTTGATTGCTTTCTGGGATGACAACCATATCTCTATTGACGGTGACACTAACGTTGCTTTCACTGAAGATGTTGTACTCAGATTCAAGGCTTACGGATGGCACATAATTGAAATCGCTAAGGGTGACACTGACTTAGATGCCATTGCCAAGGCTATTGAAGAAGCTAAGAAGGTCGAAGACAAGCCAACCTTAGTCAGATTAACCACCACCATTGGTTTCGGTTCTTTACAACAAGGTACTCATGGTGTTCACGGTGCTCCATTGAAGGCTGATGATATCAAGCAATTGAAGGAAAAATTCGGTTTCAACACAGAAGAAACTTTCGTTATTCCAAAGGAAGTTACCGACTACTACAACAAGCACGTTGAACAAAACCAAAAGATCCAAGAAGACTGGAAGAAGTTATTTGAATCATACAAGCAAAAATACCCAGAATTAGGTGCTGAATTGCAACGTCGTCTTGACGGTAAGTTACCAGAAAACTGGGCTGATGCTTTACCAACATACTCTCCATCTGACAGTGCTGTTGCCACCAGAAAGTTATCCGAAACTGTTTTATCCAAGATCTTACCAGTTGTTCCTGAAATTATTGGTGGTTCTGCTGATTTGACTGGTTCTAACTTGACCAGAGCCGCTGACTCAGTTGACTTCCAACCTCCTTCCACTGGCTTAGGTGACTACTCAGGTAGATACATCAGATACGGTGTTAGAGAACACGGTATGGGTGCTATCATGAACGGTATTGCTGCATTCGGTGCTAACTACAAAAACTACGGTGGTACTTTCTTAAATTTCGTTTCTTATGCTGCTGGTGCAGTCAGATTATCTGCTTTATCTCACCATCCAGTTATCTGGGTTGCTACTCATGACTCCATCGGTTTAGGTGAAGATGGTCCAACCCATCAACCTATCGAAACTTTAGCTCACTTAAGAGCTATTCCAAACTTATCTGTCTGGAGACCAGCCGATGGTAATGAAACTTCTGCTGCTTACTTAAAGGCTATTGAATCTACTTCTACTCCATCAGTTATTGCCTTAACCAGACAAAACTTACCTCAATTAGAAGGTTCAACTATTGAAAACGCTGCCAAGGGTGGTTACACTTTAGTCAAGCAAGATAAGCCTGATGTCATCATTATTGCTTCTGGTTCAGAAGTCTCGATTTCTGTCGATGCTGCTAAGAAATTAGAATCAGAAGGTTTCAAGGCCGGTGTTGTATCGCTCCCAGATTTCTTAACTTTCGACAAGCAACCATTAGATTACCGTTTATCTGTTTTACCAGATGGTGTTCCAATTATGTCCGTTGAAGTTATGTCTTCATTCGGATGGTCTAAATACTCTCACGAACAATTTGGTTTGAACAGATTCGGTGCTTCCGGTAAGGGTCCAGATATTTACAAATTCTTCGAATTTACCCCAGAAGGTGTCGCTGATAGAGCTGTCAAGACTATCCAATTCTACAAGGGTAAGCCATTATTATCTCCATTAAACAGAGCTTTCTAAATAAAGTATTGATTAAGGTTATATTTTTATATTTATATATTTATAATAATATTTTGAGTTATTGAATAGTTTGTAGATAAGGCATGCACGATTCTATTATGCAAGAGCCGTAAAACCCTTTTATCTTTAGCATAATAGTGATTTATGCAATAGATGATTGGTGTAAGCGAAATATGGCAAATTTCAATACTTACAATAAATCAAGGCTTTAAATAGAAAACATATATTTTTTAAGTTTCAAAGAATGTGTCAAACACTCTTAATACCTATTTAAGAAATTATTTAGAAGTATCAACAACGTATCTACCTGTAATCTTTCCTTCTTCCATTAATTTATAGATGTTGGCTAATTCGGATAAACCAACAATCTTAATTGGACATTTGATAAGTCCTCTGGAGAAGAATTCAATTGCTTCAGCAGAATCTGCTCTGTTACCGACATAAGAACCTTTGATAGAAACACATTTAACAACAGCATTGAAAATACTGGTTTCAAGGTTAGCATGTGGTAAACCAACTAAGACAACAGTACCACAAGATCTAACATATTCGGTAGATTGGTTAATAGCTTTAATTGAAACAGAAACATTGATAACACCGTGAGGACCTCCATCAGTAGTTTCCTGAACATCCTTGACAACATCCTTACTCTTGGTAAAATCAATATAGGATTCAGCACCTAAAGACTTGACGAACTCTTCCTTATCACCACCATCAATTGCTAAAACTCTTAAACCCATAGCCTTAGCGTATTGAATAGCTAAAGAACCTAAACCACCAGCTGCACCAGAAACTGCAACCCATTGACCTGGCTTTGCACCGGAGGTCTTTAAAGCCTTGTAAACTGTGATACCAGCACATAAAATTGGAGAAACATTGGCTAAATCGGTTCCCTTTGGAATTCTAGCAGCTTGAACAGCATCGGCAGTGGCGTACTGTTGGAAAGAACCATCATGAGTGTAACCAGACAAGTCAGCTTTGGCACAGTTGGATTCAAAGGATTTTTGACAGAATTCACAATTCAAACAGGTACCATTGATCCACTTGATACCAGCCAAATCACCAATTTCCCATCCTTGGACATTTTCTCCAATAGCAACAACTTCACCTGCACCTTCGTGACCACCTACCAATGGCAATTTAGTTGGTAAAGGCCAGTCTCCTTTCCATGCATGAAGATCAGTGTGACAGACACCGGAGTACTTAACATTGATTAAAATTTCATTCGACTTTGGCTTTGGAACTGGAATATCAGTGTATTTTAATTCACCACCAGAGGTTTCGAAGATAACGGCTTTTTGAGTTTTTGGAATGGACATTTTGATAATTTAATTTTTACAAGTTTGTATAATAGAGAATAATTAAATACCCATCATCTGGAGAATATCAATCCTTTTTATATTACTTTCAACTTCGCTTATTGAAAAGCAATTCTCATATTTTACCTGAACCCCACATTCGTAGTTCTTGCTTGGGCCATGATTTCAATTGATCCTCTTCGCTTCGCTGATTATCTTTGGTAATAATTCGCAGTTAAGTTGACTTATGACCGATAAGTTCTAAACACCGATTAGGGTCATTGGTGGTACAACAGTATTGAATATTCCGAAAAGGGATAGCCTTGAGTTAACAATAGACGATTTAGTAGTGTAGGAATAGACGTAAGCATTCGGGTTTAAATTCTCCACATAGTGTAGGGGGCAATGGGCTACATAATTTAAGGAAGGCATCAAGGTTTTAAGGACGTTCCATACGATAATAACTCTTGAATAGGAATGATAGTAGACACTAACGCACGATGAAATAGTGCTTATCGATGTTGTTAGCGTCTAATAGACGAACCAACGCTTGAAACCCAACGATTTATTTCGGGTTTAGGATATTTTTGAAATATACGTGTTGGGAATCTCGCAGTTGGCAGTATTACCACCATGTTCTCGGACATAATGTAATAAAGGATTTATCCGGGGAGAAGTAACATATGTAAACACCTGGACTTAGGTAGAATGATGTGCCGACATGATCGGATGTCAACGGTACCCAATACTATTGTCTATATACGCCAAGATTGCCTATGTAAGGGCGGTGATAACTGTATTAAACGTACTGTTTTCTTGTAGATGAGAGATGCTTGTGTGACTGAGCCATTTCAAGTCCAATCTGATTGCGTTGAGAAACATATTGCATACTAGAGCAGCTTTTAGGTCGTATCACCATGTAGAGACAACTGCTTGACGGTTTGATTCGGTATTCTATAAGGTTCTAAGGTACATGTAGCATATATCGAAAAGCTTTGAATGGTTAAATTTGGAACCTAATTTTCTGTGCGTTGTTTTTTCGGATTTTAATGCTCTCCACATAAAAATTGTCTTAGCTGCAACAAAGCAGATAAATTTCAGATGCTAGGATTTAAAGAACACAACAGTGACATCTTCGTAGTTTGTTTTCAAGGCACAGTTCAATTCGTGGCAGCCTTAATAGACTAAGGTGGAGATTTCAGTTTTGCCAATTCATGATAGAGTGCTTATGTCCTAATACCTACCGCCACTCAATAGTCATAAGTGAAATTATCAACGACTCGTCCCATATCATAGAATACTCATCAAATGCTAGAATATTTCTTCTAATTAGATAATTAAGGGTTCATGTAAGTGTAGTAAAAATAAGTCAATAAGACTTCCGATATTTATACTCTTAAAATTTACCCTAGTGGACTTGCAAGACTATCAAGGTTTTTCTTTTTTATTTAGATACTCATATGTTGCTTTGTCACGAGTAGAAGTGGTAAATCATATATTCACGGGGTTAATAAAGGTAAAAGCTATATACATAAATGACATAAATTGCACAGAACAAAATGTCCTAGCATAAAATATTCTAGTATTAACAATAATTCCGAAGTCAAATTCTTACACATATAAATACTTCGTAGATAAGTAAATTGGATCTGAATTAACCATTAAAAGAACAGTTGTAATAATCGATAATCTATTCTTGGCTGATTCTAACAAGAAATAGACTAATCAAGACGATAAAGTAGATTAGTTTCCGCATTCTTCAACATTTTTACGTCCTGACAGATTGCAGATCATCGTATTTCATATAATTTCTGCAGCGAGTATAAAAGCAAGTCGCTTCCAACGGTAGCAACATGGCTCTAAACTTTAGTATGATACCTTTTAACCTAATATCATAAATAGCCGATATATGCATTCGGTTATGATCAGACAGTGACTTTCTCCAACCCCAGACAATTCCTTGTATTTATCCGATAATAAACGTTGGATAAAAGCAATTCTTGCATGCTATTCCTGTATCTTTTGACCACTCAATTGCTATTAGATGATACAAGTAATTTTTCGGAATAATATGTCAGAATGAAGATAAGAAAGCATGTAACCTACGCTAAACCGAAGCTTATTCCTTCAACAATATTCTTAGTAGGATTATTTCGTAATCAAATTATACATTTAAATGACCTCTATGACTATCTACTCTGCATTTATAATATACTTAAGTCACAATGAACGTTAATAATGAAATTTAATACCCTCGAGGATAAACCAACTAGTAATAACCTCTTGGTTCCCATCTGTCGGATTGAATGAATTCAATTAATGTTTTAGACCCTGTCTGAAGTAATGGGTGTCCACTGACGATCGAGAGAAATTTTTCTAAACCCTGTCTTCTTTTCTCAATGTTAAGGTCATTGAATTTATTAGAATTAAGCAAAATCTTTCCTGGTAATGGTGGTATTATGACTCTAGTAGTTTCTTGTTCCAAAAGCTTTCTAAATATGACAAAGTCGGAATATCTTCTCCGTACTCTACTGGTTCGTTTTCTGAATGCTGGTATATTGGTCTAGACGTTAATAATTGTTTTAAGAATTTGGATATTTCAACTCATACTTACTCGACATATAATTTCATAATCTGTGAAAAGCTCTTTTCCATAATGCGTTTGTGGGTTTCGTACCTGACATGTTAGTAATCTACTTTTCAATGCAATTCGATAAGGGACCTTATAATTTACGTACCTCAATTTCTAAAAAGTTTTCAGGCTCTCCATATAATTCATTGAATGACTGTTGTTTATGCTTAGATGTTGTGTTGATAACATCATTTATGGATTGAAACGGTTTGGACATTTTGTCTTGATTCTGATTTAAGTCTATTATCCCTTAGAATCGATCGTGGAAAAATATCACGACTTTTTAGTGAGATTGGAATGCATTACATTTTTTGCCATAAATGAACGAATACTTTTACCTTCTTATATACAATGCATACTTCTAATATAGAAGGGATATGTATACTATAAGTGAAGTCTTTTACTCTAATTCGTAGTATATATGACTTCTTGACGAAGGAGTTTCGTAGATCGGTGGCTACATCATTTAAAAGCAAAATATGAGGATATGTTAATACCAGTGATAACTATACTATTCAATACAATACAAATAATAGTTTTTAGTTGCATCAAAAGGATATAAATGATTCAAGTTTTGCTTCAATATTAAATGTGCTTTGAAATCTTTTTAATTTCTCACAATCCTATCCTAAAAGTTGCAAAAATTACAAAAAATTATAAAACAAGAAATAAATATGTATTCGTGAACTACTTGTATAAATAAAATATAACCAAGTGTATAGGCCTCCAGCGGCATTCATTAAAATAAAATAAAATAAAAGTTTATTGTTAATGCAGTTGTAGGTTGAAGATTCAATGTAGACTTAAAATAAGAATTTATTAGTCTGTGGAACATGGTGTGATTTATTTGAAAAATAGTATACAGCATGTGGCCATCCTAACAAAACCCCCAAACCACCAGCCCAAGTTAAAACAATAGGTATTCTTTTAGCGTATAAGGATTTAAATTGGGTTCTTGGTAACTTAGCAATTGCTGACATTGTTAATTATTGCGATTATTGAAAATGCTTTTATTGTATAAGATAGATATTTGAATATATAACTGATGAGGAAAGGGAAAACAGATAGAAGCATTGAATCCTATGAGATTTATATACACCTACGCTTTAGGATGGGTGCAAAAAATGAGGTGATACCAAGTCATTCAATAAATGAGTATCACCTTATTTTCGCGGTGAGGTGACTTTTTAAATCACCTCATTTTCTGGAGCTGCCCGTTGCATAGGACCATTTTTGTAATTTGCATCACCTATGAGCTGATTTTTTAGTTGTGTGAAAGAATACATTGCTGATTTTAGAACTAAAAAAAGCATAAGGTGGTATGGAACGATTATTATACAATGTACAATACTATTAATAGCTAGTTTGCACAAACTACTGACTCTATTTGAAAATAATAAAGTAAATGTATACTCGTGAATGTTTCGTTCTGATTCTCTTACATCAAGATATTACTATACCCAATATGTTATTCTTTATAAACCATGTAATTATAAATCATAAATAAAAATACTCGCGACAATCTAATGTCTATCTAGAGAAATAAATAAGTCTTCGAAAACAACCCAATCAATTAACCTTTTCTTTATCAAGGTATTCTTGTTGGAGATCGAAGGTATTACCGTTAACGGCATAGTCCTTAAGAATGGCGATTCTCATGTTCGCCAACATATTGTGGGCAGCATTAGAATGGGCGTAGACCATACCATTGAAGGCCTTAGTGGCATCCTTACCTAAAGAGACTCTAATCAATGCTTGACCACCAGGATGTTGCTTGATGAATTGCTTAACGTCGTGAACAATACCAGAAATAAGAATCAAACCATCCTTCTTAGCTCTAGCAGTAAATTCTTCTTTATCCATGATAGGCAAGTCATTAAGCTTAGAACCCCATTCCAATTTGGACTTCATTTTGTCCAATTTCTTTTGTTGCTGTTGAACTAAACCTTGTTCAATAGCATTTTGTGAGAAAGTCTTTAAGCCCCAAGCCAATCCTAATTTGGACAAAATCCAGATAGTGATCTTGGTTGGGTCGTATTGGTACCAGTTTAACGCATTACGGTAATCCGATGGAAATTCGTGGTGGAAGTTGTGGTAACCTTCACCAAAGGTAACCAATGCAGTAATAACGTTATCTCTTGGGGTTCTTCTATCGTCGAATGGTTGACTTCCAATCCAGTGCGCTAATGAATTGATAGCAAAAGTAGCCTGTTGAATGAAGAATGATCTAATGATACCTCCATAAATGAAGCCACCATAGTAGTCACCCCATCCTAAACCAGCAATCAAAGTTGGAAGCACGAGGGCCATGAAGATCATGATAACAAGGTAGTGACGGTGTTGAAAGTTAACAACCCAGTCACTAGTCAAATCGGAAATATCAGCTCTGGCTCTGTTCTTAGGGTTGGCCTTGACCAATAACCATCCCATGTGTGAGTACCATAACCCTTGTCTGGCATCATACGGATCTCTAGGGGTATCAGTGTATCTGTGGTGAACTCTGTGTGAGTGGCCCCACCATTTAATAGAACCTTCAACCGCACCCGCACCAAAGAAAGCGAAAAAAAGTCTAACTGGTGTTGCTGCATCGTACGCCTTGTGGGAATACAATCTGTGGTATCCTGCCGTGATTGATAAACCCGACAAAATATAGAGTACAAATCCCATCACCGCGGTCTTGAGTTGTGGTGGAGATCTTAATGCACACACAAACCCAATGGTAGGCACAAGGACCACCAAAATCAAATTTAACCAGTTAATATGTTCAGACCAATTTGACCATGTCCATGGTTGATCGGAGATATGGGTGATCTTGGAGTACTTCTCTCTATCTCTTCTATCCTTTTCTGCCAATGACATTTCAGAGTCTTGGGTAATTTGATCTGCAGTAACATCCACTAATGATTTGGTACCCATTAAACGTCCACCTAAACCGGCTGCGACAATTCTTGGATTTTTTTTATTAGTACCTGCTGCTAAAGCATTAAGCGACGTAACGTCTGCAACTTCAACTTGATCTAACATGTTTACTAATGGCTTGAGTTCTAAGTACGATATATTATGTTAAAATATATCTTAAACCAACTAGCTAAAGTGAATACAAAGAGACGAATTTTTAGAATATGATACTCAATCTATATATATAAAGCCAACAGAAACAGAAACGGTAATTTATTGCCTATTTTGTTGGGTTAGATGAGGTCGTGGAAAAAGGCCATCTTTATAGGCGAGCAACGGCCGTGAACAGAGGCAGATTACGTATTGATTAGGGGACAGAAGGTGCTTAGGTAATAGACTGGGTATGAACCTAGAAAGGTTGAAAATATATAGAAGACATGTAGTAGTAATATGTCAGTGTATCATGGGCATGAGAAGCTGAAGTGATATAGTTGGTAGTGATAAAGCGACCAAAGAGTAGAAATGCGTACAACGTACGAATAGGGGCAACCCGGGCCAACATGATGTATGGGTGTAGATTAACATAGGTGTATGGATGCGAAGATTGGTTGTGAGTATCCCATCGATTCTTTTAGTTGGGTACGGAAAAGCGGATCTCGACGGTCACCAGATATACGTCTGATAGAGCATCTGAAGAGATAGGTGCCCAGAGAGATGCATATTTAGGTCACCAGATGTGTAGCCAAATTACTCAAAGAGGCGCACAACCTACGATTGTCAGGGCGATAGAGACAGCAATCCAAAAGATGGCGTGTGAGATCGTATGGACATTAGTGAATCGTTGGGTGACAGGACCAAAAACGCAGAGCCCGGTGTGTGGATTTGGTGTATGGGTGCGGATTTAAGAAGTACCGGACGGCAAATAAACCGTGCATAGGATAATCACCATACAGCAGCAGAGAATTCAGAGAAATAGACAAGGCAACCTAACCTAAAGACAGCTTGCCAGATTCAAGCGCATGTAGTCCGCAGTCCAATCTATTTTTACAACTAGTAACACATAGCAGATGGCCGGACTTGCCACGGACTCCGACCTCAAATGTGTCGTAATATCGGTACCACAGACCATATTGGCTTTGTACCAATTTTGTGGGATCGATGCGGCCTTGTTCGCACTGCGTAATGTCTTATATCTGTTAAACTATACCTTCCCTACTCATGCGACTTGACTAAATGATGACCAAAAGCGACCACTAAAAGCCAATTCTCACCAACTTGGCCACGTAGTTTCTCTGACCAGCCAGGGTCATATATTCTGTTCTCTCTCAGTTGTAGCCTATTGGCAGCCTATGGTCGCCTATTAGTACCCTGTTAGTAGCCTTTAACCCCCCGGACCGCATCTCTCACGTATTGTTTCAAGACCATATTTCCACAACTGGAGCCCACAATTGGAACCAATTGGCCCCACAAGTCTCAAAATAGTCTATCTGACGACCTCCGGCATGTATATTCTCCAGATTCTTATATGTTCGTCACCATGTGTCAAAGCTTCATCGTCTAATGCTAATACTAATGCCATCTCCACAAGAAGTGACACAAAACCCCCAGGGTTTACGCGAGTACCAGATTTTTCAATAGCAATATCAGGTCATACCCCATTTATCGTATATCGTAGTATTGATCATATTTTATCAAATATCTTAGTACTTCATTTTGATTCTTTATTCGAATATTTCAGAATATCAGGAACTTAAACCCAATTGAATTAAAATAGGTGATAGTTATATATAATGTCCAATTCATTCTCGTTCCAGAGGCAAAATCCTGGGTCACCCTTACAACAGCATACGCCAATTTACAATAGTAACGCCGGCGGCCATTCTAATAGTATCAGTAATCAATCAAATAATCCACACCCACAGACACCAGGCCATCATGTTCCATCCAGAAAGCCATCAATTGTGGAGATGTTAAGTTCTCCGCCACCGCTTCCTAATACTCCAGACCAGGAGGACATCCATTCGTTTAGTTTGAGCAGAAATACTTCTGTGAGTTCGAGGGCGTCGTCAATATATGGTAATGTGAACGGAGGAATATCCAAGGGGTCAATTGGGGGTATAGACTGGGCAGAAATTCCGTTAGTGGAGTTGACAGAGTCGAATAAGTTAATTTCGATCAACTCGGGGTTTTCGGTGCAGAAGGCGTTTGAAACGTTGGTGGAGCATAAATTGACCAGTGTGCCAGTGTCGTTATCAAAGACGGACTCCACTGACCTTACTAACTGTTTGACGTTCGATTACAGCGATTTGAACACCTATCTTTTGTTAATCATGAACAAAGTCAATGTGAATGACTTGTCGATCCATGACATTGGTGACCCTGAATTATCGCAGGAGGAGAGACAAGAAATGATTGCAAAAACCATAAGTAAGGCCAAGAGGGGTGAAGAGGTTCCAGTGGACTTTATTGTCAAGTTACATCCAAAGAATCCATTTGTTAAATTCAGCGAACAAGACACCTTATACAAGGCGATGGAATCTTTAGGTAATGGTGTACACAGAGTTGCTATAACTAATATGACTGGAACCAAGATTACCGGTATTTTATCGCAGAGAAGATTGATTAAATACATGTGGGAAAATGCCCGGAGATTTCCCTCATTGGATTTCTATATAAATTCAACCTTGCAAGACTTGAAAATTGGATCAAATAATCCAATTACGATCTATGAAGATCAACTATTGATTGAAGCGTTATTGAAGATGTTCACAGAGAGAGTTACGTCGTTAGCAGTGGTTGATAGGACCATGACATTAATCGGAAACATTTCAATTGTCGATGTGAAGAACGTTACCAGCTCTAAAAATTCACACTTATTATTCAAATCAGTGTTGGGATTCATTGGTTACAATTTGACTCAAAAAGGTATTGAAGAGGGTCAAGATCAATTCCCTATTTTCCATGTTAACAATCAGTCATCTTTAGGTAGGGTCATTGCAAAGTTAGTCGCCACCAAATCTCATAGATTATGGATCGTTGAGAACAGAAGCTCGGTTCACCATGGGTCCGTGAGTTCGAACTCAAGTTCTAATTCCAACTCCAATTCAAAATCTGTCACCCAATCACCGAAGGCATCGCCATCTACAATCGAGAGTACATTAAATCAACTGGTTTCTACACCTGGTAATGTACAGAGTATTCCTCCAGGTGGTGAGACAGGTGGAATGCCAGGTAAGTTGGTAGGTGTTGTGACATTGACTGACATCTTGGGTTTGTTTGCATCATCAAAATCCAACAAGAAGATCGACCCCCAATTTGCTCGTAACCAAAGAAGAAGATCGTCTACCTCAACTACCAGATCGAGTTTTGAAAGCTCGAGTGCCGGCCAGGATCTTTTCAGAAAATCATACACCACAAATGCTCCTGCAAAGACCGAAGGCAAACGCTAAGTAGGCATGGCACATGCTATTTACTACGTCTCATCTCTTAGTTATTCTTATATATATCCCAATTAGGTAGATACATTTTTTTAGAGCCGGTTTGTTACCTTAAACTTGACCGGCTTCTTTGACCACCACTTTTCCAATATAAATAGTCCTATGTCGCTTCTATTTTGTAGTCTGTCAGTGAAACTCCATATCTTCCAACCATGTATTTCTTCGTCCAAAAGTCCTACATCCAGTCATTGACAACATTGCATATCGTCCAAAATCGTGTACAATATTGCTGCCTAGGTTCAAATGCTCTACATTCATCTACATCCATCTACAATATTGCTGCATACAAAGAAACTGCAACCGATCATGAACTACAATTGACTCACCTGGAGATTGAATCATTCAACAGCCTTATCCTCTTCTAGTACCGGGTCGATCTCTCTCATAATAATAAGCTTTCTGACTCACTAGATAAACCTTATTTCTCAGATTATGGCCAATCGTTAATACCTCCAGTATTGACTCACCCGGTTCACTTTCCCTGGCCTTCTTATTGACTCATTTGATTTCCAAACGGTCAGTGAAATCGTAGTCTCTGCTAAACAATTGACCTCAGAATCGCCTCTCTGCCAGTAGTAAGGCGTACTAGTGGCAAAATCACCGTGCGACCTGCTTCCCCCAGGATTTTTCACAGCCATTTAAGATAGCACTAATCAATGCAATTTTTGGTCTCAAACTCTCTCTCTTGCTCCCAAACTCTTGCGAAAGTACTCTCTATGCAAGGAATATCCACTCCTCCATCAGACGTTGTTTTATACTTACCTGCTAAACAATAGTACTAATATTGCTATGTGTGTAGATCAGGGAACAAAACTGCGTACTTTTCAGAACCAGTGAGAATTTTTTTTAGGAAAATTTTTCTATGCGTCTCATCTCTGCCACCTTGTTGGATCTTATATAAGGAACAGGAGAATCCCTGAATTTAATTAATCTTAGAAAATTCTTTTTTTCCTTATACATATATTTTATATATTAATTAAT
>NW_015385561.1:0-28755 GCF_001447935.2 Debaryomyces fabryi
GATATAAAGGTGAAAAATCAGTTAGTAAAGGATCGCCTTGCATTAGGAACAAATATTGCTAACTTAGAAAGCTATTTACTATTAAGGAGCTTAAGAACTTTTGAACTTAGAATATTGAGACAGGCGGACAATACCGAAAAGCTTGTCAAGCATTTGGTAAGCAATCGTGATAAGTATCCTAAATTAAAGAAAATTTATCACTCTTCTTTACAAACCGAGTCATTTGTTAAGAAACAGTTACCAAATGGATATTCACCTGTTTTCTGCATCGAACTAGACAACGAATCAAATGCAAAAGAATTTCCATCCAAATTGCGCTATTTCCATCATGCAACTTCTTTAGGTGGAGTGGAAAGCTTGATTGAATGGAGAGTTCTTAGTGATCCAGGTATAATCCCAACATTGTTAAGAGTTAGTGTTGGTGCTGAGAATGCTGATGATTTAATTGCAGATTTTGATAAGGCTTTGAGATCTTGATCATCCTGATATGTACGCTATTCTTCTTCTTGATCGTAGATTTAGAGTGATAGTACTAGATAATTTTTTTCGTTTAAGAATTTTCCCTACGATCTGCTACATGTAAAAAATGAAAGTTAAATATATTTTCAGAAGTTTATTATTACATGATATATTAGATCGACTTATATGAATGCGGTTTTATGTTTTCTCTTTAATCATTTCTTTTCCATATGCTGCACAGTAATCCTTCGAATACTTAATCGAACAACTGACAAGATCATCATTGTAACCATATTCCTCCTTAGAAGATAGCAACGACGTTTGACCAAGGATTACTTTAAGTAAATTCTTTATGTGAACTTTGTGATCAACAGCATCCCCTGCTGATAATGTTAAAGTGATGTAATCTTCATGAACTTGCTCTAATCCAGACATATGGCTATTAACATCCCAGGATGAGATACCATTCGGTATCAACGCATCTGGCTCTCTAGGTTGACATATTTTTTTAGGATCAGACCAACCAGTGACCTTAACGTCTAGAGAAAAAAATTCACTTAGCTGAGAAATCTTGTACTTTCTACCTTCTTTATATAGCACCACTAGATTTGGACGATACATACTACTCCCACATCCACAATTCTTGATATGAGCTCTAGAAAACCCAACCCAGACTTCGGTATCAGATTTAAAATGATTATCTAATGAGGGAAATATGTTGTTTATGCTTATCAATTCTGTCCCACCCCGCAAATCACCAACCTTTGCATCGAAGGGTAAGTCATCTACTCTTTTGTATTCAAATGTACATTTTGAAATATCAGAAATGTCACTCAATTGGCATTTCATTATTTCCAAACTTTGCCATCTGTAAACAAAATAAATATTTTTATCATACCCGTGGACTTGGCGAGCCTTATTGCTTATAAATGGAGTCCAATTTTTTTGCACTTTTAACCTAGGATGTTCTATATTTCTTAATTCGATAAGCTTAGTGTATTCATTATTGGAATGCTTTGGATTCTGTGTTCCATCAACATTTTCTTTTCCCAACTGAAATTGAAATGGCCATCCAATAAACATTGATCTGTAATACTCAAATTTAATACTTGAAGAAGCTTCATCAATTTTTGTTTCATCACTACTCTTGCGATGGTATGCGTTAAAAACAATCAAGGGTTCTTCAATACCATTCTCATTCTTAACTAGTAACATCCTAGCATCCTCAGGACCATAAAACCTTTTCAGACGATAATTGGAATCGTGGTAGAATGGTATTGGCAAGAAGCTTGGAAAATTAATACTTCTGAAGCTTTTGTCGTTGGTCAAGGAATTAGATGATGGTATAACTAGCTCAATATTTTCTAGTTCATTCCAATCTTCGTCGTAGACTTGGCCATATAGTAAACTCAAAACACTATGTTTTTTAGGACCTGGAGGACTATACATCATTCTTGAAATCATAAAGTGAACACCGTATTGCTCTAACCATACAGACGTTCCAGCAAACTTAAACCAATGATCGCCTGCTGTTCCCTCTTGGAGATGTTTTTCCAAATCATCCTCGAAGAATCCCTTCAACTCCTTTATAGACGGATCATCCTTCAATTGTTGGACCAATTTTCTGACTATTTTTTCAAACGAAAATCCAAAGGTATTAGAATCGGTGACGTCTACATTGATTTTTTTATTGATATCAGGCTGACATTTTTCAATATCTCCTTCGATGTTTTTCACAGAATCATATAATGAAATCTGATGTTTGTGATATTTATTGTCCCTGATTTTATTCGTCAAAGGAGACTTTGGCCCATTGTAGCTTAGTACTTTCAAATTTTCTGTAGTTCCTGCCAAGTACGTATTGTAATGATCTTCTAATTTCTCTTTGACCTCTGACGAGAATGAGCGAGGATACACTACTAGATGATCATTCGGTTTCTTATGAAATGCAGAAATTTTATCATTATAGAACCCTTTAATCTTTTCTAATGATGGATATTTGATTTTATTAATAGATGAGTGTACGGCTGCTGCTTTATTCGAAGTCCATACTAATCCTATTAATGTGAACAAAAGAACCAACACCAATAATGCTTTTCTTGTAGTTTTAGGTCCAAATAAGATCTTCATAGTGTTGGACTTTATCACCTAAATTAACTTAGTCAAAAATTTCCATTTTATTTTTAATATATCAACGAATATTCATAGGGCAACTCATCGTCTTATCGTTGCTAATAGTGGCATGCATAGCCCAAGTATTGCTTATGCTTAATATTACACTCACTTGCTGCAGTTATTTCCTAAGCGGGATTCCGAACAATATTTTCTATTGTCTTCCGGCAATTTCCATGAGTTTTTCTCTATTTCTGGCTTTACAGGCCACGTTGTTGAAGGTGCGCCTCTCAAGAAGTTCCAGGATCAATACAGTAGGTATCTCCTAGAGGTATATATTTTGCCGACAGATGTACAGGGTTACTTGTTACACAGATAGACATCTATGAAATTGCTGTTAAAAAAAAAGACAGAAAAAGGAATTACAAACGGCTGAAAAAACGCACATAAGTGACATCTTTCGATTGCGCATAGGCTTCAAATTAGCTATAAATATATTTTAAGCCAGTGAGCATCCGCGCTACCTTCAATGTAGTTCACATGCAAGCATTACTCAACAAAACTCAGATTCGATAATTAATATTTGGAAGATGTAGTTGACCAATTGATAAGCTGAAGATATGATACAAGAGCAATACAATATTGAACTTCGAAATGGACAGAGGGTATCCTCTACATTAAGCAATTATGATAAGCGTGATGTATTTTGCAAAGATGCTAAACGGAAATGGACTCGTGTCATATTCCTTCTCCATGGGTTTCCTGATAATAACACATCATATAATAATGTTTGGAAAGTGATATTAGAGTCTGTACCAGAAGATGAAAAGGTTTTGTTGCTAGCTCCATCAATGAGAGGTTACGAACCGTCGAGTCAAGGCGAACAATCTGATTATAGGATGTCAGATCTCGCAAACGATGTAAAATCATGGATTACAAGTATTTCACCAGATGGTGTTCCAGTACATCTTCTTGGTCATGATTGGGGAGCAATAGTAGCTTTTAAAACCGCTAGTATGTACCCTGAGTTGGTAAGATCGATGGCTTGTTTGGCTATACCATATATCACCAATATTCGATTATGGGAGTTTGCATGGTATTGCCCAGACCAGATCTATCACTCTAGCTATATGTTTACCATGCAGTTTCCATGGCTCTATAAAAATAGACTCTCTGATACAAGTAGCAACAGCTATTTAGACCGCCTATGGCGCTGCTGGTCTCCCACATGGGATTATACCAAAGATGAGATTGATAGCGTCAAGAGAACTTTTAAGGAACCTGGAGTTATCGATGCATCAACTGCATACTACAGATGCCTTGCTAATCCCTTAAATATTTCTGATAGGCGCTGGAAAGTAGACTTTGAGAAAGTTCCAACTTTATTGCTTGGCGGTGAGCGCGATGGGTGCATGAATGTGAAGTTATATCATTTGGAAGCCAATAAACTTGCCAGTAACCCACACGTTAGCGTCAAGATACTTTCAAATGTAGGGCATTTCTTGCATCGTGAAGACCCTACAAAAGTTGGAGAGTTGATATCTGACTGGTTCAGAAAATATCCTTAGTTTTGTCTAGTTGTATTTCCTTATGTATCATATTGGGAATGCATGAATAAATGAATGAATGAATAAACTGCTCGTGTACCACATGTAAAAATCTAAGGAAACTGATCTCCATCTTCCCTGCAGCATGGTCTATAATGACTTGGCCCCAATATTAATTCTACGTAGTCATATTTTGAAGCAAAAAGCCCACTAGAAGATCAGTCTAAACTTTAAATTCTAACCCGAGTAAAATCTGTGATCTAAAATCGCTACAACCTTACTATTTCAATTAATGAACTAAAAGACTAATTCTCTATGTTCTTAACCTTATGTCCCAATGAATGAGACGTAACAACTAAATTAAGTATATATCGTAGTTACGATAGCTGTGATAGCAGTCACTAAGTGATCCGGGTATAAATACTGCACATATGAAGCTTGGCAGAAATGGTTACTCCCGGTTATTTGATGAACTGTGCTTACCCCCGGGCCCCGTTTATAAGGCATTTGAACTTTGGTGAGGCAATAATATCGCAAGTCTTCAAGAGTCGCGCCGGAGTCAAAACGGGTCTGCGAAATAAAGTATGAAGTGGGGCATCGTAGAGGGGCGGAATTATAAGCCGACATTAAGTCCCGTTTTTTTAGAAGTGCAGAATAAGAAATGCCTACAGGTTCTGGCGTTGGCAACTAAACAAAAGAGACAATCAGAGTCAGGAAATTAACGGCTAAAGAGGAGCCCGGAAATCGGATCTCATGGAGTGTAATAATCTCGAATGACAGTCTAAAATCGCCGCTCATAGTAGTTATTTGTTCACAGATGACGAATGAATGTAGTATTGACTCTTTAGGATAGTTATAATCTGGAGTACAGATTGTGGAGTTGTCATACCCCGTTCCTTACGTTAACTTACATTAGTTTATACAATCAGTGTTGTTCGAGTGATCTCAAAATTATTGCTGCAAGTCGGGGCAATGTGCACAGAAATCCAAATTCGCTCATATATTGGGGAAGGGACTACTACGTAAAAAAATAAGTGGAGTCATAGTAGACACAACTAATACATAATAGATACATTTTGTTGATATATTCTCTTATTCCTTTCAATCATATTAGTACCTGATTTATTATAGCATACAAGATATCTTGAATATCACTCAAATATATTCCACTGACGCATTACAGTTTACAACTATTTTACAATCAAAAATCGCTCAAGATGGTACTTACCAGTGAAAAAAAATTGAAACCAGTGGTTTCAGAAACCAGGAAAAGCTCTTCTGCTTCGGTATCGGAGTGTGATAACATTCCGAGCGTTGGGGCTACTAAATGGGATAGGTTTGTCGATAGTTTCAGAAGGCAACACGTACAACATGGAGATGAAGGAAAGAGTTTGCAAAAAGGTATAAGCTCAAGACATTTGATTCTTATGGCGCTTGTGACGGGTATGGGAACAGGGCTTTTCGTTGGTACCGGTAACATTTTAAGTACAGCAGGTCCTTTATTTTTGGTTGTTGGTTATATTATTGTTGGATCATTTTTGTATCCAACTTTGCAAGCTGCAGGAGAATTGGCAGTTAATTATAGTGAACTTTCTGGTGGTTACAATAATTACCCGCTGAAATTCATTGATGAATCTGTTGCATTTGCAGTCACTTGGATTTATTGTATCGAGTGGTTGTCGACCTTTGCATTAGAATTAGTCACCGCATCTATCACTATAAAATTTTGGGATGAAGAACAGAAAATCAATCCAGATGTATGGGTAACTATTATTTTCGTGATAGTTGTGCTGCTTCATTTTGTTGGATCCAAAGCTTATGGAGAAGGAGAGTTTGTTATTGGTTGCCTTAAAGTTCTTATGGTTACTGGATTTCTTATAATGTCCATCGTTGTTAACGTTGGTGGAGGACCAGAAGGAAAGTTTATTGGAGGAAAGTACTGGCACGATCCTGGCTACTATACTAACTTCAAAGGTTTGTGTACAGTATTTGTAACTGGTGCATTTGCCTTCAGTCAATCTGAATTTGTTGCATTATCGGCCGCTGAGCAACCAAATCCTAGAAGGGCTATTCCTACTGCTTGTAAATTAGTTTTCTGGAGGATTTTGATATTATTCTTGGGCTCTTTGATCATGGTTGGGCTCTTGGTTCCAATGGATTCTCCAGAATTGATGGGAGCTTCTGGTGGTGGATCAAATGCATCACCATTTGTCCTTGCCGCAACTTTGCATGGTGTCACGGTCGTTCCACATATAATCAATGTTGTTATCTTGCTTTCAGTCTGTTCTGTTGCTTCGTCATCATTGTATGCTTCATCGAGAACTTTGCAATCATTGGCCGACCAAGGGTATGCACCAAAATATTTCAACTACATCGATAGATCTGGTAGGCCCTTGCGCTCACTAATCGCATGCTCTGTTGTTGGGTTATTTTCTTATATTGCCGCTTATAATAAGCAAAAGACCGTCTTTAACTGGTTGTTATCTATTTCTGGATTGGCGCAGCTTTTTACATGGGATGTGATTTGTATTTCGCATATCAGATTTAGACAAGCGCTTAAATACAATGGAATTTCAACTGATTCATTAGGATATACGTCTTCCACTGGTGTTTGGGGTTCTGTATATGCTATTGTAATACATTGGTTGATTCTAATTGCTCTGTTTTATACAGCTTTATTCCCAGTTGGGTCCAGCACTCCAGATGCACAAAGTTTCTTTCAAAATTATCTCGGTGCAATCGTCTTGGTTTTCTTTTACGTATGTCATAAACTCTGGTCGAGAAATTGGAAATTTTATGTGAAGATATGTGATATAGACATTCACACTGATAGAACTCTCTTTGATGAAGAAATATTGAACTTAGAAAAACAAGAATTTCAAGAGAAATATAATAATGATCCATGGTACAAAAAACTTGGTACAATACTTCTTTAAACGAACAATCATTCAAGCATATTTATTTACAATCGTCATAATACTGTTTGCACAAATTATTTCTCGTTAGTTTGTCTGAAATCATTTTACACCAACCCACCGGTGGGGTTTCGTTTTAAGAGGAGTTTACTCCTATAAGTATCTTTTAAAATATGATGAATACACAGCATATATTGCAATATATTTTACGCGAATTAATTCGTATCTTGATATTGTGTCGGAATAAGCTACAGCGCATCGTGCCCTTCGTAATATTCTTTTAAAATATCACTCTTGGTGGCCATGATTTCATGTAAGCGCCATACTGCTACCATAATTTAACTTCAATAGTGGGGTCAAAATCAGGTTTATTTTAGTAATCTGAACATATTACGAAAACCTAAAATATATACATTTATTCATTTCTTATGTATAATATATTACACTATGTATTCAACAACTAAGTGTCAAATGCATTTCAATCGGTTTTAGCCGTCATTTAGGAATTTCCTATTATATTATGAGTTAGGACTGGTTGTTTACATTGGCCTACAACAGCTTGTAAACGCGCTTGTTTACAATCAATCACGGTCCACACGTGGATACTTTGACAGCTCGTATTCCTCCCTCACAGATATAGCTAAAGGCGAACATATCAGTTACAGGAAATGGATTTCTAATTCCTTTCGTGCAATTGGTCCCACGTTCTTTAATTAATACCAAAAGATTTATAAAACCTGAATATTCCCAAAGGTTCAACTTGCAACCAATATCTAAAGGTCGCTTGTCGCATCAAATTTTATTTTTTCGCTAATTTGCCAAGTAACCATGCAGTTTAGAGCACTTTACAAAATCTTTGTCGCTTTGCTGTGTCTTGAGTATTCTCTTGCAAGACCTCAAGTAAGAGACCTCCCAGTAAACAAGGTTGCGCCTGTTCAGCATCGTCTTGCTTATGCTGGAGAAACAGGAATGACAGTTAGTTGGAACACATACGAGCAACTCGATGCTCCCTCGGTTCAGTATGGTCTTTCCCCGGATTCATTAGATCAAATAGCTGAAAGTCTGGAATCTGTTACTTATCCTACTTCTCTTACTTGGAACAATCATGTGGTTATCAAAGATCTTCAACCTGGTACCACTTATTACTATAGGGTTGCAAATAGTGAGAACGATTCTGATATTTACAAATTTGTCACAGCTAAAGCACCTGGCTCAACTGGCGAATTTTCATTCTCGGTTGTAGTTGACATGGGAACTATGGGAGAATTAGGTTTGAGTGAAGAAGTTGGAAAAGGCGCTGGTGGAGCTCTTAAACCAGGTGAGCAAAACACTATGCAATCGTTGCGTGCTAGCATTGACGAATTCGAATTTTTATGGCATCCTGGTGATATTGCTTACGCCGATTATTGGCTTAAAGAAGAAATTCAACATTATTTACCAAATACAACCATCGCTGATGGCTATAAGGTATATGAGCAAATTCTTAATGCGTTTTACGATGAACTTCAACCTGTTTCAGCCAATAAACCCTATATGGTAGGTCCAGGAAACCACGAAGCTGATTGTGATAATGGTGGTACTTCAGACAAAGAACACGATATTAAATACACAAATTCTATCTGCGTTCCTGGTCAAACCAATTTCACTGGTTATAGGAATCACTTCCGTATGCCGGGAGATGAGTCTGGTGGTACTGGTAATTTTTGGTATTCTTTCAATTACGGTCAAGTTCATTTCGTTCAATTCAATACTGAAACCGATTTTGGTAATGGGCTCAAGGGTCCTGAAGATGCTGCACCCAATGGCCCACAAGGATCATACTCTAATGCACAAATTGATTGGTTAGAAAAGGATCTTGCATCAGTCAATAGAACTGAGACTCCTTGGGTTATTGCTGCTGGACATCGTCCATGGTATGTTGCTGGAGACGGGTGTACCGATTGCCAAACTGCCTTTGAATCTATACTTAATAAGCACAATGTAGATCTTGTTGTTAGCGGTCATGTACACAACTATGAAAGGCAAAACCCTATTTCAAACGGTGTCGTAGATCCAAAGGGTCTTAACAACCCGTCTGCTCCTTGGTATATTCTTAACGGTTTAGGAGGTCATTATGATGGTCTTGACCCTCTTGTTTACCCTCTTCCGAACTACACTGAATTTGCTCAGGATTCCGCCTATGGATGGTCAAAATTCACAGTTCATAACTGTACTCACTTGACTCATGAGTTTGTCGCTTCTTCCAACAATTCTGTTTTGGACAGAGCTACCCTTTTCAAGAACCGTACTTGTATTGAATCAGCTGTGAACGCTACACGTCCAGTTGATTCTAACCAGTCTAGTTTAGCTAACTCCACTCAACATTCCACCCATCCGTACACTAACGTTTCTACTGCTATTGATTCCACGGGAGCAACCACCAAGGTTATAACCGTTACGTCTTGCTCTAGTAATATATGCAGTGAAGTACCAGTTGCAGCTACGCCCGTTTTAACTGCAACTACTATACAAGGAATCGAAACGTTTGTGACAACATATTGTCCTATATCAGATACAAATGAAAATAGCGTAGCTGCCACAGTTAATCCCATTTCAGGTTTGAATCTGTCGTCCTATAATGCTTCTACCATTTCCCCTCTCATGATTTCGTCAGTAGGAGAGAATTCTGCTGCTAGAATTGCAGCAGGCAGTGTTATTGGATTTATTATTCTTGCTTTAGCCATATAAATCTTTTTATATATTATCTAAAGATATTATGTATCTATAATATATTTTATGTTTCATAGTTAATTATAAATAAAAGTTTTTGAGAAGGCGTTAATATCAGTTAGCAGTACTTCAGCAGTTTACGCATTAAAAATTAATATTTCTCGTATCGATCGAATTTTGAAAAACCTGTTACTATAAAATTTTATATTTAAGAACATAAATTGATAATAGTAGTATTAACATATATAATTAACTCGAGAGGTATGATGAAGTATTTTTTTAATTTATCAAAGAAGACATCCCTAACGATTATGGTTCTGCGTAAGGACTGAAGTGCATAAACCCCATTTTTGATAGTCGTAATGGAATAAGACAAATGCGTTATACAATGAAATAAATCTACAAACTAAGCTTATTTGTTTGCAATTTAAACAATCTATCGCTAAAAAGCAAATATCACGAAACGCGTTTTTAAAGAAAAACATGAAGTGCGTAAGATAAGTTGCAGATTCCATAGCTTTATCACATGTCCATTTTGAACCTACTGATTGTTTATTATGCTTAAAGATTGAAAAGGTACTAATGAAGTAATGCAATATCTACTTTAATAATTTGAACAATTTCATTTATTGTGTCTGACGATAAATGAATACTTTAACATTCAATTACGTTCAATTATATAGCTGAAATATGAGATCAAATACGTTTGCAGCTTAATTATTACACTAATATTGTGCTAAGGATTGCAAAACAATTGATTAATATAAAAATGTCACTTTCGTCAAATGTTTTATAATGTTTGGACTAAGGAACAATAAATTTCTAAAATGAACTTCAGAGCTATTATCCTTCTATTTTTGCTGACAGTTTTGATGACAACTTATGCTGCACCATTGACAGTTCTAGTTCCTACTCAAGACATTTTTTATACCCCACCAGAAGGATTCGAAAAATATTCCAATGGTCATATTCTCAAGCTAAGAAAAACACCACATCCTATAAGAAGAGAGAAGCAGCAAATTAATATAAAGAATTCTTGGCAAGCTATGGTTAGATCCAGCGATTCGTTTGGAGCACCCAACACGATTGTTACTACAATTATGGAGCCTTATAACGCTGACCCCGAGAAAGTGGTCTCCTACCAGATCTTCGAAAATTCAGCATGTGTTGACTGTCCACCTTCATATGGATTACAACTTGGTGCAAATGATACTACTCTCTCTGAGCTGAAGGAAATGTATTTCATTGAAATAGCATTAAATAAGGGTTGGTTTGTCGTCGCTCCTGACTATGAGGGTCCAAAGGCAGCATTCAGTGCATCGATACAAGAAGGGCGTGCTACTTTGGATTCAATAAGAGCGGTATTGAAAAGCTCGAATACAACAGGTATCAGTAATCACGCCAAAGTGGCTATGTGGGGTTATTCAGGAGGTACAATACCTACTACCTGGGCAGCCGCCTTACAACCGACATATGCCAGTGAGTTGAAAGCTAATTTAGTTGGTGCCGCATTTGGTGGTTTAGTTAGTAATATTACTTCAACAGCTGAGCTTTTAGATGGTGGAGTCCATGTTGGATTAACTGTCGCATCGATTGCAGGAATAGCTAATGAATACCCGGATTTTAAAGAAGTCGTCATGAATGATCTTTTACCTAATAGGACCGATCAATTTAATGAGATTTATAACTTGTGTATGACACCTGAAGGTCCATATTATTCAGAACAAAATATTTTTTCTGGACCTGAAAGATATTTTAAAAGTGGTTGGGATATTTTGAAGAACCCTACTGTATTGAAAGTACTCAATACAAATATTTTGGGATTAACTAAAGACCAGGGCATCCCTGATATTCCACTTTTTCTATATCATGGCGAAAAAGACACAATGGCTTCAATTGAACAAGCTCAGAGAGTTTATGATAATTGGTGTGATTGGGGAATTGGATCATTCGAATTTGCAGCCGACGCTTCTGTTGGTCACCATTTAGCAGCGCTCACGGGTTTAGGGGCTGCAGTAGAATGGCTTAACAATCGATTGGAAGGAGAAGTTACAATTCAAGGGTGTAGCAAAACAGTGAGAAAGTCTAACGCTTTCTACCCAGGGATTGAAAAATCTGTATTTGATTTTATTATTTCCACAGCAAAGAGTTGGTTTGGAATTCAAATTGGTCCTAGCGGGTTGAGCCCAGCACTTGGGGATACAGGTCGCACCACTGTAGCTACCAATAATGGTAATGTTGTTGTTGATCAAGCATATATTGATAAAATTAACTGGTAACTTTCATAACGAGAAGAATGCTTTTTAAACAAAAACTAAACCCTGAAATACGGGAATGTATATTATGTAAACTATATAAACATTGTACTATAATCTACTGTTGACTTTGTTCACAGCTTTATGATTAAAGTTGTATAACCAACTTTTCTCCGCTTAGGGAACCTTCTCGAATAAGTTTTAATCCATCGTTAATACCATTCAACCCATTTGGCTGAATTCTTATTGGTATGTGCTTTATTTCATTATTATTTATCAAATTTTGAATGATGGGCATAAATTCAAGAATAGCTTCTTTAATCCCAGGAGTTGCTGGGAATTTAGACCCATTATTATATTTAGCTTCATTACCATTCGCAGTGAAAGCTCTTGTCATAGAAAACTCTACATTAGCTTTATGGTTCTCAATTGTTTCAAAATTTGAAACTACCAATGAGTCAATTTTTGTGGGCAAGGAATCAGAAACAGAGTCATGAGTAAGCTGCAAAGTTGGAGTTCCACCTATCGTATGTAATGCCATGGTAATATTTGGGTCAATATTTTTGATTTGTTGGATAACATCCAGGTCATGGTAGTCAATTAAATGGTCAGCACCAAAGGTCTTGATTAAGTTTGAATGTTTTTTGGATGCTACCGATATGACAGTCCACCCAAATTGTTTTGCAATTTGGCTTGCCACCAATCCAGTGGCTGTTGAGCCTCCATAGATCAAAATACTTTTACTTTGTGGATTTCTAAAGGACCCGCCTAACGTAAAATATAGACTGCATCCCAAGGTAACTACAGCATTAGGAATTGAGCATGCACCCTCAAATGTATCAATATTCCCTGGAGGTAAAATTGGTAGACTAGACGATTCGAGATTTTTCAATTTAATTGAATATATCTCTTGAACAACTGCCAACTTCGAAAAGGCACCTTTATCTGGGTTAGAATAATCACCGCCATGAATAAAGCTAGCAATAAAATCGCCAGGACCGAACCTTGTTACATCTTTACCAACCTTCAAGACGATCCCACTAACAGTTAAGCCCAAAATTGCACCATCGGGAGCCCAATTATAATCTATATGATAATAATCTGCGCCATTAATTGAGGCAGCTTTTGATTCAATCAAAATTTCATCTGAGTTGATCGGTGCCACAGGGACCTCCTTTACTTGTAAGTTTGAATTAGATTTTTGCAATACAGCAGCTGTAGTAGTAGATATAGTAGTCATAGTAGTTGAAAATATAAGAATGGGTGTGTTTTCTCTCCTATTCTTTGAATATAATTCAACATCGATTTCTAATCAGAAATGCTAGATTAAATACTACAGCAGCATTTTTGCGGCATTAGTAAGCCTATTTAAAATAACTACATGCGGAACTTTCTAAGAGAAGCATGAATGTGAAGTCTCCTTCATCCTTAAGGAACACGTACTATATACACAGAACTTGAATACAGCCAGTGAAAATGATCTAAATTATAATGTTTTACAAAACTGAAATCGGAAGAAAAATTCTAATCATTAATCATACGATCTCTTTGAGGTCTAAGACAAGTATATAATAAAAAAAGTAAAAATAAACATAAATATTACATGATTAGAAAATGAAATAAAGACTATTATCAAAGAAGTTCTTTATTCATCTTACTTCAATAACTTGGACATATTATTCCACCAGCCCTTGAACAATTCTTGATCTGTGCTTGCAATGGCCTCATTGAAAACATCTTCGTTCGCCAATTTAATCATGTATAAGAACGAAGCAAGGGTAATATCAGTCCAACCGGTTGTTTCTCCAGAAAGAAAAGCATTTTTTTTCAAATTTCCAAATAGTAAGTTCAAGTTTTTTTGAATCCCTTTCACATTTTCATCGCGATCCTTTAAAGCAGCAGTTTTAAGGTCCCCGTATAAAGCGGTGTTTTTTTTTATATAGTATTTTTTACTTTCATCGTCTAATTTATCTGCAATATCCAAAATAACCAATTTAAATAATGTACCTTTTATCTCAGCAAACCAATTGTAAATAAATTCATGTAGCGCTATATTACCCTGAAAGATAGATGCTCCTGGAAACTTCTTGTCTACATATTGGGCAATTTCGAAAGAATCTTGTATAACATTTTCATCATCGACTAATACAGGAACTGTGCATCCTTTGTCTTTATGTAAAATATTGGGAAGATTTGCATGGATCTCCGGATAAGTTAAAGGAATGGACTCAAATTCTATACCTTTCAAGTTGAGACACATTCGTGCTTTCCAAGGGTTCGATGACCATAAGAACTTAGGATCTTTTCCTCTTAATTCATATAATTTGATAGTCATTTCTTTAGTTGTTAATTTGAATACAAACACAAATTATTTAGAAGAATGGTTCTTGTCTTCTCTTTTATATCACATGGTTCATGCCTTATAAGATTGCGGTTATAGTAGCAAAATATATCCTACACACGGACTTGAGGATTGGGACCATTAGTCCGAAAATATTTGAAATACTTTTAAAGTTCATAAATATACTTTTAGAATAGACTTCACAAAAGAACGACTTTTGCAGAGAGAGAGAGAGAGTAACTGGATACGATTTCTATATATTGTATCCTTCTGGGCGTCTATATGTACTTTATAAGATCTATTTAATTCCATGATAAAATGGAGAACACTTGATTATAAATTGAAAGTGATATTCCAGATTAAATTATGCAATGATGTTCCAAAGTTTTTCTATTTTTTGTTTATCTGAATTAGTATTTTTCAAATTCGAAAAAGGCATTATGCCAGTCTTTAAATCCATTTCTTCTAAAGGTATTAATAATTTAGTGTTTTTAAACCACACGAATTGAAAGAAGACAAATAAGATGACAAAAAAGATATTAGAAATATAAGCAGCAAAAAAGTCTGCTACTGAAAAACTTCCTACAAATACGGCGTAACCTTGAAAAAATATCAAGAAAGTAATAACTGCAACGGAATACCAAGCATATATTGGCATTCCACTTGCAACAAAAGGAAGTTCTTCAGATCTGTCAATCCCTTTTAGCTTTAGTCCCTTAATGAATCGGATATGAGAAAAAGATATAAACACCCAAGCAAATAAGCCAGAAGTTGCAGATATGTTCACCAACCAGTTAAATCCTACTAAACCCTTCGCAGACAACGATAAGTACCCTAATAATCCCCAGAGAGAACTAAATAATACAGAATAATATGGTATTCCGTTAATGGTAAGGGTAAAAATTCTTGGTGCAAGATTATCGTTAGCCAATGCGTATAACGTTCTGGAAGCGATGTAAATATCAGAATTTCCTGCTGATATTATAGTAGTTAAAATAACAGCATTCATAATTCCCGGTAAAACAGGTGTTCCACTGTTTTGAATAGCGATAACAAATGGAGAAGAAGCAATATAAGACGAATCTGAATTCAATTTAGGATCATTATAAGGAACCAATAATCCCATGAAGAATATACTTAAAATGAAGAAAATTACTATTCTGTAGAATACCTTTTTGATTGCTGAAGGTACCGTTTTTCTAGGATTCTCACATTCTCCTGCCAGTACACCCACTAGCTCTGTTCCTTGATATGAGAAAATGGCATTTATGAGTGATGAAAACCAACCTAAGAACCTTCCAGTATTCTTATTATCTACAAGAATACCATCTCCCCATGGTCCTGGATTCTTCCAATATCTAAACCCGAAAGCACCGTATTTTCCTCCACCACATACCATAATAAGCGCATATAATATCCAGCCCATTATTGTTATGACCTTAATGGAGGATATCCAGAATTCTATCTCTCCATAATATTTGACTGGGAATAAATTGGCAACAGTAAGTAATACAAAAAATATGGCTATCCACGCTGCATTAGGTACTGCGCTTGTCCAATATTCAATTATTTGACCAATAATAGATAACTCAATTGCAAAACCTATGGCCCAACAAAACCAGTATAACCACCCAGAAGCTGCACCTAACGATGGAGAAATAAAACGAGAAGTAAAAACAGTAAATGAACCAGCAATGGGTATATATGTGGCCATTTCACCAAGTGATTGGGCAACTGAATAAACAACACTTGCAATGAAGATATATGCAATTAAAGAATTAACAGGACCAGCTTCATTGAGCGGCACAGATGTAGATATAAAAAGACCTGTACCAATAGTTCCACCAAGAGCTATCATTGACATGTGCCTCGATTTCAAAGATCTTTCAACATTAGTATTCCTCTTGTCTTCTTGATCCACCTCTTCTAAGCTCACCTCATGATCAAGGATATCGCCAGACTTTTTTTCACAGGATAGTACAGAGTTTTCACTCATTGATATACTAAATAGATCTCAAGCACTATTATCTTGCTGTAATTGAAGAAAATTTAATGCATTAAAGGACAGAAGTTTAAACTGAATTTTTGTTTGCATATGTCGCGTGAGATTATGCTATAATGAGATGAGATGAGATGTTCCGTTATCGATAAAGAAAACATAATTATTCAACTCCGATGTCAAGATATTTAACTCTCGGATATGATACAAGATATAAAGACACTACTTAAATCGAAGCCATTGGTGATAGATGGTGCCTTAGGTACTCAATTAGAAACGAAATTCAACAAATTATTGCAAGAAGACGGTATAAACATTCAGTCTCATCCATTATGGTCCGCACTTGTTCTTCTCAAAAATCCGGAACTTATTCAAGAAGTACATTATGATTACTTGTGCAGTGGTGCTAATATTATTACAACGTCTACGTATCAAGCATCTAAAAGGGGTTTGCTTGAACATGCTCCAGGTATTGAAAATGATGATGAAGTGAGTGCTGTATACGATAAGGCAATTGAGCTAGCAGTCGAAGCGAGATTACAATACTTATCAGAAGTGGATAAAGGTAGCCACAGTCTGACTAATAAAGAAATATTTATTTGTGGTTCGATAGGTCCATTCGGTGCTTATTTGGCTAATGGTGCAGAGTACACTGGTGAGTATGATTCGCATATAATTGAACAAAAAGAGTTGAAACTTTTTCACCATGACATAACAGATCGCTTTCTAAATAATCCTGAATGCGACATCATTGGATTTGAGACAATCCCTAATTATTCTGAATTCCAGCAAATTATTGAATTAATGGAGGATTCATTGCAAAAAACCAATAAGCCTTTCTATATCAGTTTGAATTTTAAGGATTCTAAAACTATTTGTGATGGCACACCTTTAAGCATAGTTGTTGACTACCTTAACGAAAGGTTGTCTAGAAGCGAAGTACTAAAGTCTGCATTTATTGGACTTGGTTGTAATTGTGTTCCATTAGAATCAGCTACTGATATCCTTTCAAACATTTCTAGCTTGAATAAGATCCATGAATTTCCATTGATTGCTTATCCTAATGCTGGGTTGGATTATGATCTATCTAAAGGTGAATATAGTATAAAGAGTTCAGAAAAGCAAGTATGGGAAGGATTATGCCGCGAATGGCTAAAAAAACTAAACGTTAGACTCGTTGGTGGTTGCTGTGGAAGTGGTCCAAAAGAAATATCCATTATTAGGAATGTTACAGACAGATTTGTGATCGAGGAAAACTCGTATTGATATTTTTCTTAAAAAAAGTTTAGTAAGAATAGAACCAAAAGCATAAAAGGACAATTGGGAAACTTCAAAATTCCGCTTAGCATAATAGATGTTTAAATTTTTTACATTATGTTTCTCCATAATCAGCCTATATTAAAGCTATGTTATAAAAATTATTCAACTTTGTAGTCATTCATCAAGATACAGATGCAATTTGCACTAAATATTGTAGATGCAGATGGTTATAGCTAACTTATATTTAAGTCACGTGATATAAGCAGCAATACAGCAATTTGTCAATATGAATCGATAGCATCTTTCATGAACTTGATACTCTTTTATTTTAGAAACCTATTTAATGGAGCCTCCGTCAAAGAAGGCAAAACTCGAAGAATTGCCTCATTTTATAAATAGTCATTATCCATATGACATTGATAATAAGACAATTATATCTAAATATATCAAAAGAGAAGATCTAAAGCCAATTAATGTCTTACAGAAAATACTTAATAATACTGAGTCAGATAGAAATAAGAATGATTTAGGTGAAAGCGTTGCACATTTATTTTTGCGTGACTTTAGGACCATAGACAATAAAGGACTTTCGCTTGCAAGTAAACTAGCAGTTGGTAAGAAGAAGCCATTAATCACATTCCACATCTTTTGCCTAGAAGAATTCGATGCCCATTCAATAAGTCCATTTAAATTAGAATATACTTTAAGATCAATAGAGATCTTGAAGAAAGATTTGCATGCAATGAATATTCCATTGGTGACTTTGCAAGTGGAGAAGCAGAAAGATATCCCAACGAAGATTGTCGAATTCTTAGAAAAAAATAAGACTAGTCATGTATATTGCAACATGGAATATGAAGTAGATGAATTGAGGTTGTTATCTAAACTCGTGATGTGTCTTCTCCGCAGGCATATAAGTTTTAATCCTGTTCATGACTCATGCATAGTAGAACCTGGCGAATTAAAAACTAAAAGTAAGGGTACTCAATACGCAGTTTTCACACCTTGGTATAAAGCGTGGTGTAACTATTTGAAAAATGAAGAAGAACCATTCAAAGAATATCTGCTGCCCCATGCAAATGAATCATTCCCAGACCCCAGCGAGTTATTTGACAGCAAGATGCCCCAAATACCAGAATCAAAGCGTCTTACCCGAGATCAGCAAAAAGAATTTGACATCAGCTGGAAATGTGGCGAAGAGGAGGCATGGCTGAATTTACGTGCTTTTCTTGAGTCCGATAAATTTAAGAAATATGATGAATCAAGAAATGAGATATCGGATGAATCTGTATCACATATGAGCTGTCCTATCTCTTCTGGAATCATATCCACAAGGTCAATAATAAGATACATTTTAAAAAATAAGTTGGTCAAAAGAATTGATAGTGGAGAACCAGGTACAGGCTGGATCCGTCAAATTGCCTGGAGAGACTTCTACAGACATATATTATGCAACTGGCCATATGTTTGTATGTTCAAACCTTTTTTATTGGAGTACGACGATTTAAAATGGGAGTATAATAGGGATCATTTCCATAGGTGGTGTCAGGGTAAAACTGGGTTTCCGATTGTTGATGCAGCAATGAGACAGCTTAACCAAACAGGTTACTTACATAACCGATGTAGAATGATAGTTGCCAGCTTCCTCTCCAAGCATTTATTGATAGATTGGAAATATGGCGAGTATTATTTTATGGAGCACTTGATTGATGGTGATTTTGCTTCCAATAATGGTGGTTGGGGCTTTAGCTCGAGCACTGGGGTTGACCCTCAACCGTATTTTCGAATTTTTAACCCTTGGCTTCAATCGGAAAAGTATGACAAAAAGGGAACGTATATTAGGAAATGGGTCCCGGAATTGAAAAGTATACAAGATAATAAGGCTATACATAATCCTTACGAAATGGGGTACGGTAAAATAGCAGAAAAAAACGGTTACCCAAAGCCAATGGTCAATCACAAAGAATGTAGAGAAAGAGCGTTGGACAGATATAAGGAGGCTAAATATTAATTAAGTATGCAACCATGTCGTACTTGCTGTCTCTTGTAGATTTATAACTTCAAATATAATGTTTTTCACAATATTCGAAATTCGAATGTCGAACTCCACAACTTTTATATTTGAAAAGATCACCAAGTAGAGAAATTATTCATAAATTGATGTTTGTTGGATAGACAGAAATAAAAGTTCATTAACCTGTCTTATTTAAAATAATTTTCTATATGGATGAATGGATAAATGTCGTTCTCATATTATAGTATTTGACAGTCTATTATCTCGCAACAAATTGCTATATTTGATTATCCGCTAAACGATTTAGTATGGGGGTTTCGCATCGAAAATCAACTTCAGGCTCTGTTTCCCCATATTTGAAATATATGCAGGTACTCCGCTTTTAGACGGGGTTCTGCAATCACTTCAGTTGTGAAAATTTAGGTATTAAGTATCCTAAAGAATAGGCAATGAAAAGTAAAAATAGTGTGTAAGTGCTGAAGAATAAGTAAGTTGTCTTTCTAAAGAGATTATTTATAAAGGATTCCTTTTGCTTTAGTTACTGTGTTATATGGAATATTAAGTATAAGTATGTCGTTTCTAAAGTTTTTATTCAAGAATAATGATATTGGGGAAGATATCCCGGGGACTATTCACTTAATTGATGTAGACCGTGTCTCTATTATATCAAACTTGGATTCAGGAAAAGGAAATCAGAACATTATGTTGCACCCTCGGCCAAGTTCTAATCCAAATGACCCTTTAAGATGGCTGTACAGAAAGAAAAAACTACAACTCTTTCTTCTTACATTTTGGGCTTTTATTCAAAATATTTCTTCTGTTTGGACCGGTCCAGTATATGACACCTGGGTAGAGGAGTTTAATTGCACTTATAATCAATTAAATATTGCTTCAGGACTTGTATTTGTTGCTATAGCTGTGGGCTGTACTGCCTTACAACCCATTGCTTTAAAGTATGGTAAAAGGATAGTGTATATTGGATGTACGGTACTTCAAATAATTGGAAATATAGTTTATTCGCAAGCACATAATGTGGAAACTACGTACATTGCTTCGGCCCTAGTAGGGTTTGCTGCTGCACCAATATACTCCTTAGTTGAAATATCTAGTACAGACATTTTTTTCCAACATGAAAGAGCGGAAAATATCTCATGGTTAGTTCTTGCACTTCAATCTGGCTGTTCACTAGGTCCCTTGGCAGCTGGGTTATTACCGAAAGCCTTAATTGGAGATGGTGCTGTTATATTATGGTTATGATATTTAGTTTATTACTTGTCATCCAAATCTTTACAATGGAGGATAGCACATTTCAGAGGGAAGAATCGCCAGAAGAATCAGAAGAAAGCATTGTACTGCAAATCAGATACCACGAACCTTTAATTAATAACATGCAGAGCGAGACATCAAGTCCAAACAAGAAAAAAGATAATCACAAGTATCATATTGGAGAGGATGACCAGTCGATTGATCCCTCAATACCAAAAAGGAGTTATTTACAGAGGCTTCGCTTAATAGAGAATGAGTATAATAACCCTGCTTCTATTCTTGTTTTATTTCTTAAACCTTTTTACCTCATTTCATTTCCTATTGTAGTCTGGTGTGGTGTTTTACAAGGAATACAGCAAATGTGGTTAACGTTAATGACATGCACTCAATCTGAATTTTATTCTAGTGCTCCGTATTATTTCAGCTCATCTATGGTTGGATTGAGTAACTTGGGACAGCTTGTTGGAATCATCGCCGGGATGGCATATGGAGGTAAATTTGTTGACTGGTTAACTATTCGATTGGCTAAAAAAAATGACGGTATCATGGAACCAGAATTTCGTCTATTTTCTATGGTGTTTCCAACCATCATCAATGCAGCTGGTATACTAGCGTATTGTTTAGGACCAGCATATAACGCACATTGGTTTTTATCTGTTGGTATAGGTCAATCCTGTTTGGGCTTCTCAATGGCTTCAGTCACCTCGATTTGCTATACATATTGTTCAGATAGTTACCCCAAGTTGGCGAGTGAAGGTATAGTGTTCATATCTTTTATTAATAATGCTTTAGCGACTGTTTTCACCTTTACTATCCAATCTTGGATAGACAAGGATGGCCTTAAGCTCATGGCGTGGTTGATGTTCATGCTTAGTCTTATTTTAAATGGCAGCTTTATTGTATGGGTATTTTACGGAAAAAGAGCTAGAAGGTGTACTAAAAGTAAATATTATCAATTTTGCGATGATGCTGGTAATCATTCCTAGAAAAGCAAACGTTTATATAGAATGAATTTTACACTTTAAATTATTAATCTTATAAAAATATCAGAAGAAGACATTAAAGCTTGTAAATGGTCTCTCTCTGATAGTTAAACATATGTACTTCATTACATTGCGTAGTGAACTAAAATGAAAAAATATTAAAGTCGCTTATTCAGATATTATTAGGGTATAGAGACCCCCCTCTCTTACCTCCTCATAATATCATGATAATCAGCTTTAATCTTACAATATAGTCTGTTTTCACCATCCTCATCGATGATGAAACAATGCATATGTAGAGAAGATTGATAAGTACACATCGCACGGCAGTGACAGCAATGACAGAACTGGGGACTATATAATTTCTTATACCCTCATCAGCCTCCTATCCATTAATAGGCTTTTTTTTTTGCAGAATAATGAATAAACAGGCGTTCAATGATTCGATTAGCGGAGAAGTTACTCATATAAATGATGATCTGACAAGTGCTCCGCTTGATCAATCACAAGGCAATCTGTCTGCAGCAGGAATTAATGGACATGAAGCGCAATTCTCTGACTCTGAAGGAGAAGATGAATTCATCAGACGCCATGGCCATATTGACTTCCAGTATATTAAAAAGCCTAAAGACGCAATATGGTTTATTAGACCTCATGCACTCAACTATTTTAAGGATGTTGTATTATATAGAACTAAAGGAGAGAGGACGTCGGCTAAGACTGAATTGTTTTTGGATTTGATGTATGTTGGAATTATTAGTAACTTGGCAGGGCATGCAACAGAAAATGCTAGTGGAGGTGCATTATTAAAGTATGTTTTGCTTTTTGTCCCGGCATGGGTGGTTTGGGCCGATATTAAAGACTTTACAAACTATTACTATAACGAGGATTTATCGCAAAAAGTGTACATTATTTGGATTTTGGTACTTTTGACATTATTTGTGAACTCTTCCAGTGATGTTCTAGAGGGTGTTGAGGGGGCTGCATACACAATTGTTCCATATATTCTTTGTCGAGTTTCATTAGCCATTTCATTGTTAATATACTCTTTGTACATTCCAGAGCATAGAATTCAAATGAGGATTTACAGTGTTTGCATCTTTATTACTTGTTGTATTTGGATACCGGTCATTTTTATTCCAACCCGAGCAAAAATTGGACTTTCAATCGCTGTCCTTTTCCTAGAACAGCTTTCTTTCGTTGTTGTTTATCATCCTGTGACAAAGAGACTTTTAAAACTTACAACTTCTACTGCATTGAATATTGAACATGAAGTCGAGAGATTTGCTACATTTGTAACTATTGCAATTGGTGAATTTTTGTATAAAGTTGTGGCAACAAATCCTTTGGGTACGGGTTTTAGCTCGAAATTTGCAAGAGGTACATTTTTGTTAGTGATTGCTTACATCTTGTTTTGGATTTATAATAATGGTTCCAATTCAAAAAAAAACCACGCATGCATTGAGACACAGCGGCTGGACTGCCATAATATGGATCTTTTGTCACATTCCGTTAGTTGCAAGTTTGGTTCTTGGAGCAGATGCGGGTGGGGACTTAACCGAGTTGGATATTACTAGTTTATCAAAGCACGAGAATGAACATGTTCTTGAAATGAGATCTGAAGAGGAGCCTAATATGTATGCCCTTTCGTTTTTCTTTACGGGTAGTATATGTGTTTCTTTATTATGTATGTGCATAATAGGACTATCCGATAGAAATGAAGACCCACCAAACTTGCATATTGTGTCTAGATTCTGGAGAGTTATATGGAGAGCACCAATTGGTCTTATTATTGTATTTTTAAGTTTTGCTGAGCTTGATTCCACGTTACTAATGGGTATAGTAACTATCTTGTTAGCTGTGCTCTTAGTATATGAAAGCATTGTTTCTACACCAAAAGATTGCATTACTTATCCTATAACACGGAACAGATCATCCCCACAAGAATAGGGAAGTTTAGAATCGACTAAATATATACACATACATGTGTCACTTTATCATAAGGTGCTAAATAAATCTGATTTACTATGATATGATATATTCATTCAACAATAACAGATATCCAAGGACTTTTCAATCTGAAAGTTATAATAATTTCAAAAGAGCCATTTAATTAACTTTATAATCTATAGATAAATCTATATAATCAAACATTTCAATTTTTATAAGTGGTTCTGCTGAGTGGTTGTGAGTATAGAAAAGAAATTTTGTCTTTCCCGTTTCTAGGCTTTTTAATAATTTATTCAGGTATCTACTGAGGTCTACAGTTCAGCCACATTTATGACATCTCCAAGAAAATAATCTGATTGTAAGCTAAAAGTAATTAGTGGAATAATTGTTGACCTTCTTGTTGAAGGTTTATATGGAATTCTCAATAGTTTTGAAATGCCTTTAAATATATAATATAGCTGATATTTTAATTAGGAATCGAATGCAGTTTAAATATCAGCTAAGAACCTCAAGAGAGTCTATATATTCTCAATAAAATAAATCTTCAGAATATCGTTCTGCTTTTCTCAAGGATAAAGTTACTACTCTAATTACTTTTGGTATATTAGGCAGTTATTTCATACACGAACGATGTCAATAAATAAACAATTTGAACAATTTGAAGGATTTGTAGCTGTTTTAAGAATGAAAAATTGCGATAAACTTCAAAGTCTTCAACTAGTTGTCTGAATGTCAGCTTACTCCAGTCCATCATTCGCTAGTTAAACGCATTGGGTGATCCCTTCTTTGGCGCATTAAGTAATAAGATTAAAAGGAGCAACACAATTATGCTGCTGACTAAGAAAATAGATTATTTAATCTTTTATTGCACCTCCACTGGTGGTTTTCCTTTTAAATTTAGTAGTATCAAGATAGCTGCCATTTTTTATCCAACTATTTGTTGAACCCAAGAAGTACATATTCTACAAAAGTTATACCTTTGCCTTTAGTATATACCGTTATTTCACTTTGCCATATCTCAGTGGTTTTAGAATAGCACGTCTTCTCTGGTCATCTAGGGCCTAAGTTCTGGATTTGGCTTGCAGCGATAAAAAGTGCGGTTACTATTAATCTACAGATTGTGGGACAACCGTACAAGGATCGAGAAAACTTGAAACAGGAAATGAAAAATTTTCCCACGCTAAACAAAATGAACTGCCCTAATTAAACAAATGGTCTTAGTCTATCATGACTTAAGAATGTTACTCTTCAAACTAAAATCTGTAAAACTACATGATTACTTGTTCTAGTTATTAATGATTTCAGGTTTTACAGCCTAATTGAAATATACATAATTCTTTTTTTTGTGATATCCATAGACCATGATGATTTAGTTCCTAGTGTAAGCAATGATATATATTAAGCAACGTAACAATGTGTTCTTTGATTCTAAAAAATTTATATCATTTGTGTTTCAATAAACCCTTTTACTCGAGCTTGATTTCCGCGCTTAAGCGGAAAAGATAAAATATAACCGAATCTTCGTGCACGGCTATGATGTCGCATTTATAAGTAATCTCTCGAGACTAATATAACGAAGTAGAACCAAGGGAAACATGAAGAAGTTACCAAGTCTTTATTGATACGTAATTCTTGTAGATACCAATTTCAAGAAATACAATGTAATGTGAAAAACAAATTGTCGGATCTGTCAATTTTGCATAGGGTGATTTTGTCTGTTCAGGACGTGATATAGCCGGGATATGCTTTCGGATAATATTTTTTCAAGTGCGGCACCCGATATATAAATTGAACTTGATTTGGCTTATTCAAGATATTCAGAAATTTTAATAGTCAATGGCATTATGAATAGGCAAAGTTCAAACCTTCAGGATGATTCTCTGACTTCTATAGATGATAATAGTATCGATAGTGAAAAAGTTCGTGCATTTAAAGGTCACAATATGGACGCTCTGTCTATAGCTCACCAAAGAAGTAACAGCAACGTCGAAGATAGGGAAAGTTTGAGCAAACTAATTTCCAATAACAAGGGTGTAGAGAAGATAATCTCTGAATTAGAAGAAGGCGCTGGTAAGTTAGGAGGATTGGAAGAACCATACGACATAAAGAGGATTGAAACAAACCCAGATCCAAATTCTACATTTAATGATAATGATCCGTGGAAATATCCTATTGATCAAGAAACTGGTCTCAGATTGGTTGAATTTGTCCCAGATGATAAAAAAAATCCATTGAATATCTCAAAAGCAAGAAAATGGACCTATACTTTTCTCTTAGGAATAATTTGTTTCGTTGTTGCTCTAGGATCTGCCATTGTAACCGGAGATATTAGCGGGCCCAGAGAATATTTTGGCGTCAGCGAAGAGATTATTATTTTAGCCTCTGTCACTATGTTCGTTCTTGGTTTTGGTTTTGGCCCTTGTCTATTCGCTCCACTTTCTGAAGAAATAGGTAGACAACCGGTTTATGTTGGTACGCTATTTTTAGGGGTCATATTTATAATTCCCTGTGCATTAGCTAAAAACATTGAAACATTAATTATTTGTAGATTAATAGATGGCTTGGCCTTTTCTGCGCCTATGTGTCTTATAGGTGGTTCATTGGCAGACATTTGGGAAGCCAAAGAAAGAGGAGCTGCAATGGCTGTCTTCTCAGCTGCTCCTTTTTTGGGCCCAGTTATAGGCCCAATTTTTGGTGGTTTGCTTGGTGATAATGCACCAACATGGAGATGGATTTATTGGTGTTTTCTAATTATTGCTGGATTTTTCTATGTTATATTTGTTTTGGCTCTCCCTGAAACTCATCATAGCACTATATTGAAACGTAGAGCTCAAAAGTTAAGAAAAGAGACTGGTGATGACAGATACAGAGCAATTGCAGAATTGAAGATTAAGAGTTTCAAACAAGTTTGTAATGAGTCGCTTTTGCGTCCATTCATTTTATTAAGTGAATTAATTATATTCCTAATAACCCTATACATGTCTGTTATTTATGGATTATTGTATATGTTTTTCTTTGCATACCCAATGGTATATGGTGAAGGTAAAGGATGGAGTGATTCTATGGTTGGTGTTATGTTTATTCCAATTGGTGTCGGTGTGGTTATTTCTGCTCTTATAGCCCCTTTTGTCAACCGAGACTACAACAAAAGAGCCCAAGTTTATAGAGATAGAGGAGAGTTACCACCAGCCGAATTAAGGTTGATTCCAATGATGTTTAGTTGTTGGTTCGTTCCTATCGGGTTATTTGCATTTGCATGGTCTTCTTATCCATCTGTCTCGTGGGCTGGTCCGTGCTTTAGTGGTCTCGCTGTTGGCTTTGGCTTCACTTGTTTATATAATCCTGCTAATAACTATATTGTTGATTCTTATCAACATTATGCAGCAAGTGGCTTAGCTGCGAAGACCTTCGTCAGATCAATATGGGGTGCCTGTGTCCCATTATTTACTATTCAAATGTATCATAGATTAGGCTACGAATGGGCATCATCATTAATGGCTTTCATTTCATTAGCTTGCTGTGCTATTCCTTTTGGATTTTACTATTACGGAGCAAGAATAAGAACTTACTCAAAATACGCATATTCCCCGGACTCAACCAATTGATCTCACTCTTAAATATATTATAACATTTTTCAAATATTCTTTTGAATAGCATCACCTTAAAATACCTGAACTATATAAATTTATAAACTAATACATATTTAAACATATAATTAATCCCCGGCTGACCAATTAAGAACACATCACTCAGCGTATTTTCAGGTATGGATTAACTGATTAAGACATGATACAATCTATTTTTATTCAAGACTTCTAATAATCATTAATAGATTACAAAATCACACATCAAGATTAAACGGAAAGTTGGCTATAGTTGAAATATATTACTATATTACTACTTGAATTTTTATACGTCGATAGATTTCGGATTTAAAAGGATTGGGAAGCTGGTTTTGCAGCCACTTTTATTGTGCGACAGAACTCAGCGTTTGGGTAACAGAAATATCCGAAACATTGATCACCATATCATAGCGATTCTATGTGTGATAATTATCAGAATAAGCTAATAGTCAGGTTTCGATATCTACAGAATTAAATAGCATGAAAAGATATTTAAGGTCGTGATTCACTTACAATTCTAATAAATTTCCAACAAAGCTAAGCCCTATTATGTTCATATTGCAGAATTTAACTCTTCGTTTCAATTTTTATTCAAATAACATCTCGATCAAAGTTTCCAAATTTTTCTAAATTATTATAAATACAATATTTACAAAGTACATATGTTTAATGCCCTAGAAAATTTAGTTGAAATACAGCAAATAAGGAAGCTTATTATTTAAAAAGCTAAGTCTGTACGGTATGCCAAGTTCCCACTAACAATAATTTACTCAAAAAGACTTTTAATCTCAGAAAAGTAAAGACAGTTCTAAATAAGCACTTTAATGTATTCTTTTATCTCTTTAATATAACCTATCCTGAAGTAAAGTATATTACAAACTATTTCTATTTTTAAAACTTACACATTTGTGACCAATAAAGGAAGGTTGAATTTAAAGAGTTTCTAGATTGCGAAAAAACTCCAACCCAATCTACATCAAGGTACAGAAATTAAGCAACTCAAGACAAGACTACTGTTACTTTTGGGCTTTTCAGAATTGATTGCTTGCATGTACTATGTTCAAGGAAAAACTATTTAATCGACGCTTTATCTAATTTGAATTTAAAAACTTATTCTTTTACAATATTAAATAATTCAATGAAGTTTAACAGTTTAGTTTTAGTCAGTTTAGCTACATTAGCTGTTAGCAAAGAGGCCAATATCGTTAATACAAACCAGGATGAAATCACGTTCAAGAAGCAGCTTGATTCAAGGGGCCTTGGATTAAAGGACTTCATATCTGATCATTTACCATGGTCAGGTAAAAAACACTGGAAAGACC
>NW_015385562.1:0-28739 GCF_001447935.2 Debaryomyces fabryi
CGATCTCCACACTTTTAAAACCGAATGAATATTCTATGTATTATAATCTATATATCTACTAATTTTACTAAATCCTCTAAGTAGTAATCACGACTTCTACCTTTATCATCCAAGTTTCTTACTGCCTTACACAACTCTATTAAATATTCTGAATTCTTACCACTTTCACCACTGCTGGTTTTAATCTTTTCCCCAGTTTTTTGTATATCTTCTGGTCCGATAAATGAGGCATTGTCTATAGTTCCAATGTAAATTAATGATTCAATGATATAGTCTCCATTCTTATTTTTAGGTGTCTTCTGCATTACTTTATTTGCATTCTCCGAGTCATCACATACGTTTAATACGTGAAATGGCACCTTGTGCGTGGTATATCCGTCTTTCTCTCTGATATCCAAATACTCCTTCACTTTCGCAACATCCTCTGGACCAACATAATAGGCACATCCCCATACTTTCAAGTCATCCTCCTCAAGTTTGCTTATCTTATGTGTAATATCACGGATGTCTTCCTCGCCTAAATCTGTGCTAGAATTGGTCCTAGATAACAAATCCGTTTCTTGATCCTTACCACGGACCTCGTACATGTGTAAATCATTATGAAATTTACTATTCCTCTTCAAATCTTCCAATGACACCAATGTCACCACCCTTCCTGGTGCTTCGGGTGTGCCCCGGTGATCCGATGAGCTTTGCCAGAATCTCCGGATAAATCCTTTCAAATATCCACTCACCTTAAACTGATAATAAGGAAGCGGTTTAAAAATGAGCGATCCGTATCCTATTACCCACATACCTTCCTCTGAAGGTTTCTGTATCTCATCATTCGTCATATTGCTGATTATATCGTCGAACTATATTGCCTGTAATTCTTTCTCCAGTGAAAAAGAGTCTTCCATACATATTCGCGCACATAACCGGTACTTTTAGATTCCAGCCTAAAAGGTTAACTATATACAACTAAAATCCGCTACAAGTATGTATGATTTGTGTGCCTCATAACGAATAGCACTTCACGTTACAAGGTGTTACATATGATCAAGATTTTCAGTTTCATTTGGATTCTTTTAAAAATTAAAATACAATACGAAAAAAAAAAACAATCTTGGCAGAATTTTTGTGTCATTTTTGATGGAAGACGTTATCTTTGCACTAACTGATGCTCTTATATATTATTCTTTATTGAAATTCCAATTTTTATATCTCATAAATATAGCGTGGAAATTGAGAAGATAGCATAAACATGCCTTGGTCTCAGCTAGAGGTATGTCATTTTAGAATAAGATAGCAAGATTTGGTGGAAAATAAGAGGATTTTTCCGTCGGATGAGATAGTTTACAAGTGGGTTTAATACTAACAATTTTCTAGCTAGAGAAAGCACATATTGCTTATGCTTGCATTGGTATATTTTCAACCATTTTTTCATTGGTATCTTTATTTGTTAAAGAGAGATTGTATATTGGAGAAGCAACGGTTGCTACCATAGCAGGTTTAATCTTGGGACCGCACTGTCTAGGATGGTTTGAACCGGTGACATGGGGGAACAGTGACCATATGACATTAGAAATATGTCGAATAGTGTTGTGTATTCAAATTGTTGCAGTGGCAGTAGAATTGCCGAGGAAATATATGAAGAAGCATTGGTTATCGGTTGCGATATTTTTATTGCCAGTGATGACTTGCGGATGGCTTGTTGTTGGATTATTTATTTGGGTATTAATACCGCATTTTAACTTTAGTTCTGCATTATTGGTTAGCGCCTGTGTGACTGCTACCGATCCAGTGTTGGCAGCAGCCGTTGTTGGTAAGGGTAAATTTGCCGAAAGAGTTCCTGGTCATTTAAGAAATGTTTTATCGGCAGAATCTGGCTGTAATGACGGTATGGCATTTCCATTCATTTTTTTATCATTGAATATCATTCTTCATCCCGGAAATGCTGGTGAAATTGTCAAGGATTGGTTTTTGCTTACCATTTTATGGGAGTGTTTCTTCGGGGTAGCATTGGGTGTCATCTTAGGACTAGCTATGCGATATGCTGTGGCATTGGCAGAAAAAAGAAGTTTAATTGATAGAGAATCTTTTTTGGCGATCTTTGTCTTCTTAGCATTTAATTCAGCTGGTATTGGTTCGATGCTAGGTGTTGATGATTTATTGGTTTCATTTGCTGCTGGTACTGCGTTTGGCTGGAACGGAGACTTTGCGAAAAAAACTGAAGAATCTCATGTTTCGACTGTGATTGATTTACTATTGAATTTATCATTCTTCGTTTATTTTGGTGCTATTGTTCCTTGGCCAGATTTCAATAATGCTGAGATTGGTTTGAATGTTTGGAGATTAATCATTTTAGCATTAGTGATCATTTTCTTGAGACGTATGCCAGCTGTTCTTCTTTTAAAGCCATTTACTCCTGATGTTAAAAGTTGGAGAGAAGCGTTATTTTGTGGTCATTTTGGACCAATTGGGGTAGGTGCTATTTTTGCAGCAATCTTAGCTCGTAAGGATTTAGAAGCTCATTTCACAAGTGAGGAAACTCCTTTAGCGCATTTACGGGATAAGAGCTTTCCACATTACCAATTACTTGTATGTATTTGGCCAATTGTTTGCTTTATTGTTATTACTTCAATTGTAGTGCATGGATCATCTGTGGCCGTTTTAACTTTAGGAAAACGACTTAATAGAATGGCAATCACCATGTCTTTTACGACTACTAATACCCAAGATCAAGGGCCATCTTGGATGTCCCGTTTACAGAAATTGGACAAAGCATCCACTTCGTTTTCTTTGCATAGAATAGATACCCAAGCACCATCTACTGAAAAAGATGATAAATTACCACAATCTAACACTATAGAAACTAGTGGTATTAAGGTCAGACCAGCCGGTGGTGCAAAAAGAAGAAAACATAAAAAGAAGAGAGACACTAGATCAAGACTAAAGAAATCGCTTTCAAGGGCTTCTACTAACGATAGTGAAGCTAACGAGAACTTAACTCCACAAAGACATAGGCCTCAAGCAGAATTCTTGCAATTAGGTAGAACCCCCTCAACAGCCGTCAGAACACCATCTGATGAAGAGTCGGAACCTGAGTCAGCTGTTGGTGTTGATAATTCTAAGGATGATTTTGATGACAGCCCAGGCTCTTCAAATTCTATAGAGGTAGTTGCAAATGAAGATCAAGGTAGGATGGTTTTTGCTATTCCTCCCTATGGCACAAAAGAGAATTCTGAGGAAGACGCAGGTCAAAATGATGGTAAGGTCGCATTTGCGAGAGACGCAAAGGAAGGTCGTAAAAGCATACCGTCAACTGTATTTCAAGAAGGTGAAAAAATTATTATTGAAGATCAGACGGGTGAGGTTATTGAAACTTTACCTATTAGATCTTTGCCAAGCCAACCTGAAGATGATATGAGTATCCATTCTATGGGTTCCTTACGTCGTCATTTATCACAATATTCTGAAGCTGAAAGTGAAAGGGCTTCTACTGAAACTTCATTGAATACAAACGAAAAACCAAACTCACCTCTTGGAAAATTGTCAAGATCTTCAACCCTCAGTCTCAAACGTAAAGGAAAGAAAAAGGGCTTTTATAAGAAAAATGACCCAAAGCATCGTAAAGTATTTGCTCATCAAGTTGATGATTTCATCGTCATTGAGAATGCTGATGGTGATATTATCAGAAGGTATAAGGTGAATCGTCATTCCACGAGAAGAAGCAGATCTAACACTAGTAATTCGATGGTTGGTAAAGCATTAAATTTCGTTGGAATAAAGAAAAGCACCCCAAAAAATGATGTGAACGCAAATGATTTAGAGAAGAACGATATTGCTAATGTTTTAATCCCTGAACATGATGATACGGATAATCCAAATCATCCATTAAAAGACCCTAAGTTTGAAAATGCAATTGAATCCAAATTAACCAAAATTTTGTTGAATGAAAGAAATCAAAGCACAAATCTTTTGAATATTAACAATAAACCTGCGACTGTGCCGGAGGGTTCAGAAAGAGATATATCTGATGATTATGATTCATCCAGTGGATCTGAAGAGACTGATGACGAAGATGTAAATTTGGAAGAAACTGACATTGAGAAGAAAAGGAGATTGGCAGCTTTGGGTGAAATGCCGACTGATAGACGAGAAGAGGATGAAGAGGACTAAATATACTAAGATGCTGGTACAATAATCCAGAATTTCAAGATTCGATACTGTTTTTATTATTTGATGTATTATTTTAGGTTTAAGCAACTTTTATATAGTAAAGTTACATATTTTAATCGTACAAGACTATCTTTTTTCCACGGAATATAAACTAAATACAGTATAAATTAATGGGCAGCCTTAGGAGCATTGTTCAATTCCAGCAATGATTTTTCAATCGATTCAACACCCTTTAATAAGTCTGTTTCAGATATGATTAAAGGTGGTGCCAATCTAATTATATGGTCATGTGTAGGCTTAGCCAAAACACCGTGGTCTTTCATCAATAAACAGAGATCCCAAGCAGTTCTACCATTGGTTTTGGAATCATCAATTACTATCGCACATAATAACCCTTTACCTCTGACTTCTGAAATGACGCCATTCGATTTAGCCTTTAATTCTTCTAACTTAGAACGTAATAACTCACCTAATTTTTCGGATCTGTCAACCAAATTCTCGTCCTTAACAACCTGCAAAGCTGCAGTGGCAACCCTACATGCCAAAGGGTTACCACCATATGTTGAACCGTGCGAACCTGGTTCTAAGCACAACATAATTTTCTTGGAGGACAAAACAGCAGACACTGGATAAACACCACCAGAGATTGCCTTACCTAACAAAACTACATCTGGCTTAACATTAGCAGAATGCTCGTAACACAACATCTTCCCTGTTCTAGCAACACCAGTTTGAATTTCATCGCAAATTAACAAAACGTTGTGCTTCTTACATAAAGCTTGTACTTTTGTTAAATAATCTTCTGGAGGAACTACAATACCTGCCTCCCCTTGGATTGGTTCCAATAAAATTGCTGCAATCTTATCTCCAGCATTATTGAAAGCCTTCTCAACATCTTCGATTTCCCCATATCTCAACAAGGTTCCCTTTGGTTCACCAGGAATTTGAGGACCTACTCCGCGTAAATATGGACCAAACTTGGAGGTAGCTTCTGGATCAGTTGACATGGAAATAACCCCCAATGTTCTGCCGTGGAAATTGTTGACAGCCGATAAAATAATAGCTTCGTCCTCGGGAATACCCTTCTCAACGTAACCCCATCTTCTAGCTAATTTCAAACCAGTTTCAACAGCTTCAGCCCCAGTGTTCATTGGCAAAACCATTTCGTAGTCGAAATATTCGGTAATGTATTTGGCAAACACCCCAAACACGTCCGCGGAAAATGCTCTAGAGCATAATGTCAACTTCGAAGCCTGGTCGACCAATGCTTCAATAATCTTAGGGTGACAGTGACCTTGGTTTACTGCCGAGTATGCAGACAAGAAGTCAAGATATTCCTTTCCTTCTGGATCCCAAACATGCGCACCCTTAGCCTTCGTGAAAACTACGGGTAATGGGTGATAATTGTGTGCTGAGTAATCGTTTTCGTACTTGATAGCAACTTCTGATGATACGTTAAAGTTTGTCATTTTTATTCTATTTATTCTCTTATTGACTTAATATAATTGATTTTATTAAAATACATGCTGAAGTGCCCAGTTTATATATATATGGCCGTTTCGGTTTGAATTGCCCATTATACTTGGGGCCCCTCCAATCGGTTTTGACTTCACTTTCGGGAATCTTAAGCATTTTTGGTGAGAAATGGTCCTCCATCTATTCATTCAAAAATAGTATCTAACCGCGAAGGAACGAAATGTTAGAAACTGGGCAGGTACTTCCTAAATGAGAATAATTAGAAATAGATAATGTGCGTGTATATACCGCTAATATAGGCAACTTTCGTACAAGAGGGTTTTAAAATCATGAACTAATATAGTGTTAGAAGAGACAAAATATCACTTTAGGATAGTGCATCTAACATAAAAAGGAAGTAAAATGGAGACAGAGAATTTTAAGAGAGTAGCAAATCAAGGTATTCAACCACAGCATGAGAATAGCGATATTGCTTCTTTATCGACGCTAGGGATGAGAATAAGGAAGTCGGTTGCAGATGGCTATAATGTACCATCCAACAACTATAATGGATATAATGCATACGATAGGATGGGATATTCTAATCGTGGGGAATATAATAGAGTCGAACCTAAGGCTATTGGAATATTTGGGGGAAATCAGAATGAAAGCAATATAGATTTTGAACCGGCTAGAGTGCCCTTACCTACACATATGAGTCAGCCACCTGCATTAACTAATGCTGGATCAACCATCGGAACTTGTTCGAACTTGTCAGAATGGGAAAACAATTATGCAAACCATTCGCCAGCTATCACCACGTTGGGGGTCTTTGACCAAAGTTCTAAGGGTAAGAGAAAGTTTGATGATATTGATGAGAATTCAGCTTCATACGGCAACAGTGCTGTAATCGGATCTGGTGATGTTTCAGGTAGTGCAAACTATGATATGGGCACGGAATATTACCGGGCAAAATATGGCGAATTAAAATTCGACGAAGACTTTTAAAGCCAGAGTGCATCGTATTCAGTTCGTTTTGTAAATTAAGTTGAATAAGGCTATTTAAGCATAATTATATGTTCATTGATAACGCAGAGATTGCAAGTGATCGTATCGAAGTGATTATTGTATAGTCTCCTAAAGGTTCTCATGCTTAGAAGCTTAAGACTTTAGGATATGTTCAATTGCAAGTAAAATTAGTAAGTGACTATAATCAGCTTGCTTTATTTAGAGTATTATATCTTATATGGTAATATATCCTTAGCAGTGCCTTAATCTCTAAGAGTTATACTATTTTTGTATATGCAGGATGTTCTATCCAGCTGATCTAGAGTAAAATTTGTATCTTACAGAATAGCAAAAGGACTGTTTTATTCTTTACCAATAAATATATTTAAAGCCATTTAAAAGTAGGATTATCTTAAGAGATATTATTTGAGGGAGATATAATTATGGGAACAAAGGTTATTGTTTGGTGAAAATGATGCTTAATAATATAGGATACCACATTCTACTACCCTTTAGAAATCTCACAACTCAAGCAAGATTCCTCCAAATAATTCGGCTTTTCACTTGTGTTGCTACATTATCATTAATCATTGCTGCATTAATTGGCTCCCTTGCCAGCAGAAACATTTATATTGCTAGGATTAATTGTGCTCGTTTGGATGTTGCTAATGGTTTATATAACACTTTGAGAAACTCCGTGTCTTTATCCTCAAATATCCTTGGTGATGGGGAGGATAGTGTACTACCTGTTGATTCATCTCTAACTAACTCTGAAATATCAGTGTTAACCTCGTACGCAGAAAGTCAGGTTGCTAATGCGCCACAATACATTGTTACCTCCTTATGGAGCTGGTGCTATGGAAACTACAATATCACGCAACACGTAGACAAACATGGTGTTACTCATATAGAAAAGCATAACGATGTCCTTACCTGCTCGAAGTCTACGAAGAGGTATATTTTTGATTATAAAGAAGAATTAGAGTCGATAGGTTTAGAGAGTATTTTAGCATATGCATACCAGTCTTCAGATTTGGACGATAAAAAATACGAAAAGACGATAGCCAGAAGAAATAGTAAGTACAAATTACTTCCATCAGGCTTAATATTTGCAGCTAGTTCCCAGCTAGTTGTGTTGATATTTGGTTATGTATTGTACAGCAATAGGGGACCAGAAAAAGACCTTAACAAGTTCCCAGTCTTTGTCATGAATATTATAGCTTTGATATCAGTGGCATCATTTTTAAGTTTAGCTATTTCTGGTGGCCTTATTACTAATTTATTGATACAAGTTAGGGATGAAATTCTGTCTAACTTGGGAGATTATGGGATTGCATTACATTTTGGCACTATTTGGTTTCTGTTACTATGGTTGTCTTTTATCTTTTCATTGCTTTCAGCTATTTCTTGGGCTTTCCCTCTATGGTGTGCCAATCCACCGGATTTTGATGAAGATGAATATTATGATCAAATTCGCTATAGATCAGACAAAACTGACAATGAGGAAGCAGGAATGTCTGAATTGAATGGTCTTAGGCGTAATCAAAGTACTTCAAGTAAGCTTAACAGATTCCAAAAGACAGGTGCTAATGTATCTAGTGGCGTTCAGGATTTTGACACAAAGAATAATAATGTTGTTGAGGAAACAGACTTTTCTGATAATGAAGAATACGCGTATGACACTGATTATGTCTATAATGATGCGAATAATAGAAAATACGATGCGTATGGTGCGCAGAACGAAGACGAGTTAAGAAAGCTTGGAGAAACATTATCAAGAAAAATGTCTGTCCGCCGTTTAAACAGAAAGCTTTCTAGGAAAAGTCGTAAGTCATACCTCCCGGATGAAAATTATCCAGCATTTGAAGATGAATCAAGAAACTTATTGTATCACGACGTTAATATCAATAACTCACAATATCCTATGACAGAATCGATGGCTCACCATTATAGAGAAGAGACATTTGATGGCTACGTTAATAGTCACAAGCCAACCACGAGTGCTAGCACCATGTCCCTTGGGACATCAAAGAATTTAACTAAGCATATCAATAAATTTAGAGAAGAAAACGACACACCTACCCGGAATTTATCTGATAAATCTAGTGATAGAAGAAAGAATAATAAATCTCATGACTCAAACTTTAGGTCTAATTCTTTACAAGAGAGGCATTTCCAGCATAATACAAGGAACAATCCATTTTTGCAGACTGATAAATATGAATCCTTGCAAAATAAAAGAGATTCTACTGGTGATTCATTTTTGAATTTTGAAGAAATGGAAATCCTAGACAATAACAATTATATAAATAGAATTTAGTCAAGGCTAAGCCAATGTACACACTTCATCAAAAATCGCTTGTAGTTCGGTTTACAAAAACCGTTAGACTGCGAACAATCATTCCTCCACAGAGGATCATCAATATTTACATTCGGAATTTTCTGCGCGCCATTGCATTAAATGTTTATGTTTGTGAGTTCAATCAATTGATGAAAATAATCCTTTATTTCTTACAGCTATAGATGCAAATATGATATACGATAGGTCTCAGGATTCAGAAATTTCTCATTCCAGTTTATTCGACAGTTCTTCTTCTACGTTGGGTATTTCAGAGAAAATTGAGCTACAAGACTTTAACTTACATGATTGTTTACCTGAAGCAGATAATACCGACAAACGTGAGATATCCCTTTCCCCCAGTCTAAGTCTACGAGATTATGAAAACACTGTGAATTCTTCATTAATGGGACAGTTCTCAAACTCAAATGATGGATTTCACCCGGAGGAAGAGGCAATTGGTAGTTTTAGCCTGAGGACTAGAACTAAAAACTTTGCTAAATATGTTTGGAAAATGTTTTTTATTTCAATTTTATTGCAATTATTCTTAACATACTCTTATACAATGTTTGTTCCTCAGTTTTCTCTTCAATTTAGAGATGATTCGCCTGAAGCTAGAAGATTATTGTCAAGTATTTCAGAAGGATTAAAAATGATATCTTACCTCGCTAAGGATTTGAGTGTTACCCTAAACGATAATAACAATATCTTGAATGATATAAACTACATTGACACTATAGACACATTTTCAAACAATTACATTTATAAGTTCAATGCTATCCAATACTGCAGGTATAGCACAGCCAACGCTACTACAGAATGCGTCTCCACCAATGGATTAGATATCTTTACTAGTTTAGTAACAGATATTGGTCTCCAGTTAGGCAATGTATCCAAAGCTGAAGATCCTAGCAAACTTGCCAATTCATTAGTGACTACTTATTCTAATTTAGTTGACTCGCTTGACGAAATGAATAACAGTAAAAAAAACCGCACATTCGCATTAGCAGAAATAGATTTAACTACTATTAAAATTGCTCACAGTCTTAAAAAGTCCCAAAACTATGGGAAAACGATGTCATTATTATCGTCTCCTGTTAATTTCATGCATCCTATAGTATGGATGACACTCGGTTTATCATGTTTCACATTGTCTGGTACAAGTAAATTCTCGACCTTCAATCAAAGAAACTCATTCTGTTATTCTATTATTATAATGGTGTTTTTGGTTATCTGCTTTGGTATCACTTTCTTTAACTGGGCAACCACTGGATGGTACTTCTATCGAATAAGCAGCCAAATGAATAAAGTGAACATTGCTCGATTAAATTTTGGTTCAGGATTCTTTATTCTGACATCGTGCGTTTGTCTCTATGTTGTATTATTGTATCAACTAAGACAAGTATTACGTAGCAAAAACTAGATATATTTTTAGTGAATATTTACCAAAAAAAGGTTGGTATGAACTTTTTTATTGTAGCGCGGCCCAATTTTTTGCGGCAATCGATTGTTCTTGAGGTTGCTTCAAGAGTCAACAATGTATTGAAATCAACTACTGAAAAGTCTCTAGAAAGGAGGTTTTCTATATTAGATCATTAAAAGAATTTATAGTACTATAAAGTAGTTTTTAATTAATTTTTCAATTAATTATTTTTTGTATTTTGCAATGTTTTTCACATTTACCAAAATATGTGAGAAATACAACAAAATTAGTTAAATATTACTATCAGGATTATGTTATGTTTTCTACAATTTCCTCTAATCTTTAAAAATACTTAACATGTTATTCATTTATTTTATTTTCATATATGAAGATTACCATTATATAATTAAGAGGACTCAAAGACTGTCTTGAAAGCCTGTTCGAAATCTTCAATAATGTCATCAATAAATTCTGTACCTACAGAAACTCTAATTAAATCCTTCGAAACACCAGAAGCAATCTTTTCTTCATCACTTAATTGTTGATGTGTAGTGTAGTATGGTGCAATGATCAATGTCTTGGAATCACCGACATTGGCCAAGTTAGAAGCAACTTTCAAATTATCAACAAATTTTGGACTTGCTTCTTGGAATGGATCTTCTTTATTTTCACCTAAATCTTTAACACCAAATGATAAAGCACCACCATAAATATCTTTATTATTCAAGTATTTCTTACTTCTTTCATGGTACTCGTGTGATGGTAACCCTAAGTAAGAAACCCATTCAACGTAAGGTGATTTTTCAAGGTACTGAGCTAATTTCAAAGCGTTGTATGATTGTCTTTCGACACGTAATGACAAAGTTTCTAAACCTTGTAATAATAAGAATGAACCAAATGGATTTAAAGCTGGACCCAAATCTCTTAACAATTCGATTCTAACATGGCCAATAAAAGCAGCCTTTCCTAAAGCGTCATTTAAGACCAAGCCATGGTATCCCTCGGATGGCTTAGAAAATTGAGGGAATCTTTCTGGGTGTTTTTCCCATGGGAAGTTACCAGAATCTATGATAACACCGGCGATGGTGGTACCGTGTCCTCCAATCCATTTAGTAGCAGAGTGGACGACAATATCTGCACCGTGGTCAATTGGGTTAACCAAATAACCACCAGCACCAAAAGTATTGTCAACAACAACTGGAATACCGTGATCATGAGCTAACTTACTAATTGCTTCAAAATCTGGAACATTGTACTTTGGGTTTCCAATTGTTTCTATGTAGATAGCTTTGGTCTTTTCATCAATAAGCTTAGCAAAGTCTTCAACCTTGTCTCCATTAACGAATTTAGCTTCAATTCCTAATCTTTTGAACGCAACCTTGAATTGATTGTAAGTACCACCATATAAGAAAGATGTAGAAATGAAATTATCGCCTGAATGAGCAAGACCTGCAATAGCCAAGAATTGTGCAGATTGACCGGAAGAAGTAGCAACTGCACCAACACCATGTTCCAAAGCTGCCATTCTCTGTTCAAAGACATCGTTAGTTGGGTTCATAATACGCGAGTAAATGTAACCGGGGGTTTCTAAACCGAATAATTGAGCACCATGCTTAGAATCATCAAAGACGTATGATGTAGTAGCATAGATTGGTGGTGCTCTAGGCTTGTGAGGTTTCTCAACTGGTTGTCCAGCGTGCAATTGAAGTGTATCAAAATGTGAAGGCATTTTATATTAATTATTTCTTTCGTTTCCAAGCTCAGAATTTTAAAGCTAAAACCTTATATGTTAATGTATTTATACCCTTTAATTATGACAACATAACTCCGATTATTATATTATTCGATTAATGTTGCAATTTATGTGAATAACACGTGATAATTTTTATTTGACGTATAAAGGTTTGATAGACAGTTTATAACAGTTGTATATGGTTCGAGTGTTGACTAGTTGGCCAATATTTTCACCTAGGGGCATAGAAGATAATAATTTATATGTATACATAGGGTGGACTAAATTCATGTATGGACTGATACAAATATTTCAACGCACTTTTATTCTAGTGTTCGAGTACACAATTAGAACAATAGCTAACGAGATTTATGGCCAAAGAGTATAAGCAGTGTAAAGGGATTACGTCCAAAGGCATACAATGCAAAATAAATGCTCCTGAAGGATACTGCCATTATCATATAGCACAACGAGACAAAAAAACCAAAATAAATGCTAGTCCAATAAAGGTTCGATCAATCAATGGAAATGGAAGAGAAATACAGGGGAATACAATACCACGAGGTACAAGCCCCACTAAACAGACGGAGAAAAATGGCTACATTTATGTCTACACATTAACTCGATTATTGAGTAATAATGACAAGGATTGGTCTCTTAAAGTTAGAAATTTGCCCAATGTTTCCAGTAAACATAGAGATACATGGATTCCTTTTAAGTCCGAAAAATCCCCATATATGTTAATCAAAGTGGGTATGACGACACAAACCGTACAGCGTAGATTGAGACAATGGCAAGACAAATGCCACCATGATTTGACGTGCTTGCATCCACATAAAAAGATCGAATCGTCAAGTAAAATTGATCTGATAATCTATAGATTTAGAGGGTTGTCTATAAAGAAACAACCAGTGAAATTCCGAACATACAGAGAGGAGCAATCTGGATTTCAATGTCCACGAGGCGTTAATGTAGCCGAGTCTGAGATCCATAGAATGCTTATAACAAAGTATGGAAGTGGAGATGTTTATTGCACTGGATGTAAAGGAGTTTCACCCGTTGAAGACAGTTCAAAATGGAAGTTGTTTAATCATAAGCTGCATTCGAACGATCCGTTTCGAGATGGATACAATATACATGTTGAATGGTTTTTAATACCTAAGAAAGATCTTGAGAGAGTATATCAGTTAATCGATACAATATGCTCTAAATACTACAACTGATTCGTAAATAAAAACTTTTATTTTAGAATAATACACTAACAACTAACTATTTTCGAAGTAACAACTCAAATGTAAAAAAGATACCACGAAATGGATCTAAGTGTTCATATAAGTAGATGGATCAACACCTTCTTCTGGGAACTCGGTAATTTTAACATCGAATCTAGATTGAATTTTTTCTAAGACTTCTTCATCATCCTTGGTTGAAACCAAAGAAACAGCTAAACCCTTAGTACCAAATCTACCAGCTCTACCAACTCTGTGTAAGTATTGATCGGCTTCGTTTGGTAAATCGTAGTTAATGGCTAAATTGATTCTTTCGATATCAATACCTCTACCAAAGACATCAGTAGAAACACAAATACGCTTGTTGAATTCCTTGAAAGACTTGTATCTTTCAATTCTTTCCTCTTGTGGCAAACCAGAATGAACTGCAATCGATGGGAAATTAGAAGAGCATAATAATTTATTCAATTCATTAGCTCTTTGGGTGGATCTGACAAAAATAATAACCTGGTTGAATTCTAAAGAATCTAACAAATCAGATAACTTTCTATTCTTTTCCTTCTCATCTAACTTAATATAGTATTGTTGCAAACCGTGTAAAGTCAACTTAGCTTCATCATCAACATAAATCTCCAATGGGTTTTGCATAAATTTCTTACAAACTGGACGGATATCTTGAGATAAAGTAGCAGAAAACATCATAACTTGCTTTTGGTGAGGAGTGTTACGGAAAATGTCTTGTACATCTCTTCTCATGTCAATAGCTTCCAAAACTTTGTCACATTCATCAATAACAAAAGACTTGATGTTGTTTAAACGAATAGACTTTTCGGTAACTAAGGCATGTAATCTACCTGGAGTTGCAACAACAATATGAGGACAAGTATCTTTGTTCTTCAATTTTTCTAAATCTCTGGTAATTGGGGTACCACCATAGAAAACTTCAGTCTTGACGTCTGGCATATATTTGGAAAAACGAGAATATTCGTTACGGATTTGGTAAGCTAATTCTCTAGTATGACAAATAACCAAAGTAGAGATTTCACCTGGAACTGGGTCTAATTGCTGTAAGGTGGATAAAACAAAAACAGCAGTCTTACCTAAACCCGACTTAGCTTGACATAAAACGTCAGTACCTAAAATAGATTGTGGGATACAAACTTGTTGAACTATAATAAAAATTTGTTAGTTTAAATGCTTAAGTATTCAAAGAATTTGAAAAGGAATGATGAAGCTAGACATGCAACGTTAAATTGGTTCTTCTTTGACCAAATATGAATAGTACACAAATGCTCTAATTACGCATTCTATCACTATCCACATATATATTACTTTCTTTCGGCATCTTACTATGGGACCTAATTTAGTTATCTCACTGCTAGTTCAAAAGACTAATCAGTCAACTTTTAGTTATATCATCCTTATCGAATACACGATAATGATGCTAATGCTAGGGATCCGATACGAGTCTATACGACTTCATTCGATCATATTCGGCGATAATAATTGCCCCCGAATCTAATGCATTACAATAGTAAAGAAGAATGCAATTTAACGAAAATGTCAAGGATATCACGCCAGTCTTTTCTTTATTTTCATGAAATCAATTACGAACCTTCTGAAGGATGTTCGAAACCACAGTCTCCAATGGCTCTCAATAATTCTGGCTTCAACAAGAAATCTCTGAAACCAGTAGCATGAATACCAACATAAGAACCCTTTTTATCAGCTTCTTTGTCGTTGGCGCCTTCACCAGCAGCAGCATTTGGTGCTGTAGTGGATGGAACGGCGATTTCTTCAGAATCGGAGTAGTCTAATAACTCTTCTTGTCCTTCGTGTGACATTATTTAGATTGATTTATTGATATATTAGTATCAATTAAACGTAACCGCTAGTGGTGGTAATTGTTAATTTGTTCAATTGTTGACTTTTGCTGGCAGATTTGACGTGTACTAATCATTTATATATTTCGGTAATTACACTAATGATTTCATCGATACAACCTGGGACTATTTAACAGTACTAACTGACGAATTTGCACGAATAGTAGAACAGCCGTACATATACAAAACATAATCCAGAATGTTAAGACTCACTTTTGGCAAGATCCGTAGTATTTCCATAAAAAGCACTCCAATTTCAAGGAACATAGCGTCTAGACACATTGCAGCTGCTAAAAGACCTATTGCATATCAAAGAACATATGCATCATCTTCCAAGTCAGATGAAGTACTGGAAGAAGCTGAAAGAGTTAGTAACGTTATCAACGTATTCAGAGAAAATCCTGAAATCAGATCATTATTGGATGACTTTCAAAATTTATTGGCTGAAAAAGGTCTTCAACCAGATGGCAAACAGCCATCAATGTTTCAAATGATGAAAATTTTGGCTGATAAAGATGTTAAAGCATCATTGTTGAAGCTTAAAGAGGCGTTAGATGGGGCTAATATACAGCTCACACAAGAGGATCTTAATGCATTCATGAATCTTTATGGATTGAAGAAATAACTACGGAAACAGATATAGATTTTATAGTATATCCGTATATATTAAATTATTGAGGCAATTATTTGGACGGGACTATTTCTTTTTAGCAAAGGAGGCGGAAATATTAGCAGCTTCTTCGACTGCTCTCGCAATACCTCCTCTAACACCAGCATCTTCCATTTTTAATAAACCACCAATTGTAGTTCCACCAGGTGTACAGATTTTACTTTTTAAAGCGGCAGGATGTTCACCAGTTTCTAAGACCATCTTTGCGGTACCTTCCATAACTTTTGCGGCGGATTCCTTGGCCACAGCATATGGAAGCCCCATTCTAATACCGCCATCAACTAATGCTTCCATCATTAACAAGCAAAAAGCAGGACCTGATCCAACCAATGCTGTTGCAGCATCCATATTTTTTTCTGGTAATTTCATGGCTTTGCCAACTGGATCAATCAATTTCATGACCAAATCAGAATATTTAGGCTCGGCTTCGGCTGAGAATGAAACAACTGCCATACCACATCCAAACTGAGCTGGAGTATTAGTCATAACCTTGGCTACATATGGTGACATAATACTTAATTCTTCAATAGTAGTTCCGGCTAATAACGAAATAATTAATTGATCACCACTTAATGAGTCTTTGACTTGTTCGTATACATCCTTGAACATAAATGGTTTACACCCCAAAATCACAATATCTGCCTTTGCAACTGCTTTGTTGTTCGACTCTGAACCAAACGATGTTTCTATCAAGTCACTGTCTAATTTTGATTTCAATTCAGACGACAGTTTTTCTGAATTGGTACAGCAGATAATCTTTGATGGGTATGGTTCAAACTTAGCTTTAATGATGGCTGAAGTGACAGCAGTACCCATGACACCACATCCTAAGACAGTAATTGTATAATCTTTCATTTCGACTTATCAATTGTTCTAAAATTGAATAATTTAGGGACTTATAATTTTCACTTTATAGTCAATAAATTCGTAATTCTCATATTTCGATAATCGCTTGCAAATTCCGTTTACGTCTTACAAGTACTAGAATTTTTATATGAAAAATACTTTGACTAAACACTACAACACTATAATTACACCAATTACTACTGCTAAATTGCCAACCCTGTTGATATGAACCCCTTATTAGGCTTTTGAATGATTTATTGAAGAATATTTCAATAGGCTGTAACAAGGGCACACAACGCATTCAGTACGCATTCACCGAATTCTTGAACTGGCGAAATGAAGATAATTCAATGTAGGTACTTTATTTCTTCCAAGGTAGCTTAGTTTGGTAATTTGTTTATTCAAATACACATATCAGGTACTATATAAGCTATATATTAGAGCTACATTATTATTATAATCCTGGGGTTGAAGTTGCAGGATATAATCGAATCAAAAATTATTCATTGCTTTATCAGATTACAGTGCGATTACCGATATCATAAGACTGTTTCAACTTTTCATAAGGTTTGAAGTGGTACTATTAGTATTGACTAATTGTTGAAAGAGAACCGTGTCTCTAATAAAGAGAAGGTAAGTTAATATTTTCTGTAAAAAAATTCAGATTTTGCTTAAAAATTTTAAATTATTTTATTGCAATGACATTTAATAAGGATTTGCTCGTACCATGTCCAGTCGTAACTCCTAGTATGGAGGAGTTTTCGGATCCCATTAAGTACTTATCCAGCGAAGAGGTTGCAAAATTAGGGTCTGAGTATGGGATAATTAAAGTGATACCTCCAAAAGGGTGGAAGCCAACATTTCTGATTTCGCCAGAGTTCAGATTTCACACCAGATTACAAAAGCTTAGTGATCTTGGACTTACTACTAGAAGCAGAAAGTTCTTTATTGATAATATTAATCGATTTATGAAGATGAGTAGGAAAAGACAACTAAAATTATATTTTAGGGTGGGACTAAATGACGCAAAAGAATTCAGCCCAACAAGACTCAAAGTTTACTATTACGATCTACATGTAATGGTTGAGAAGATGGGTGGGTATGACAATATGAATGAAGATAAATGGGCGCAAATAAATGACCATTTTGGAATAAAAAAGGATTCTACCTATATTGAAGACGAATATTCAATTAATTTAAGATCTTATGCTAACTTTCTTTCATACAACCAAAAGAACTATGATTTCCCAGAGAGTGATTCTGAAGACGATTACGATAACTGCTTGATTTGTGGAAAGCATGACAACCCATCGCAAACTTTACTATGCGATAATTGTGATAATCCGTTCCATTTGTCTTGTCTTGAGCCTCCATTAGAATCTGTACCTGCTGGTAGTTGGTATTGCGACAAATGCCTTATTGGAACCGGAGAATATGGCTTTGAGGAGCAGGTAGATTTGAAGTATTCAATACCCGAATTTTATAAATTGTGCAGTGACTTCGAACGAAAATTCGAGAATGAGTATAATAATGGCGAGCCATTATCAGTAGATAAGATAGAGAAAAAATTTTGGGAGTTTATAGATGTGGAAAAATCAGACTTAGAAGTGAGATACGGTGCAGATATACATAACTTAAAACCTGGACAAATCAGTGGGTTTCCAATGGCCAATACACCAGGCTTATCTCCTGAGGATCCAGAAACTAGGTATTACATGAATCATCCTTGGAACTTAACCAAACTACCTTTTGCGGAAGGATCATTATTGAATTATATAAATACGTCAATATCTGGAATGACAGTCCCATGGATATATATTGGTTCTTTACTTTCTACATTCTGCTGGCATGTGGAAGATCACTATACTTTGTCTGCTAATTACTGTCATTTGGGAGCAACAAAAAAATGGTACGGGATCCCTTCTTATGATGCTGATAAGTTTGAGAAACTAATGAAAGATTCAGCTCCTGATTTGTTTCAAAAACAGCCTGATTTGTTGCATCAGTTAGTGACGCTATTGTCACCAATGACGCTAGTTAAAAACGGAATAAAGTGTGTTTATGCTGATCAGCGCCCCAACGAATTTGTGATAACATACCCGAGGGTGTATCATGCGGGCTTCAATTGCGGCTTCAACTTTAACGAAGCGGTGAATTTTACAATGAACTTTTGGCTTGGGTTTGGAGAGAAGTCGATCAGCGACTACAGGCTTATTAAAAAGGAAAATGTGTTTAATCATTATCAATTAGTGGAAAACATATTAAAAAAGATCAACGCACAAAACCACATAGACCATGCAACTCTTAGATTGGCTGAGGCCAGTTTGAAATGCTTAAAAGATTTTGTTCAGTCACAGTCGAAGTATCTCAGCATGATTGATACCAATAAGTTTGAAATCAAAATCGAACCCAAATTGTTCAAGCAGCGGAAATTCGAGGATGAGCAGAACGGCACCTTTGCACCTACATCCGAACAGGAAGATGAAGAAGATTTATGTGATATTTGCAGGACTCATATATCTTTCCAATATTGCATCATCAACAATAAGAGCCGCAAATTATTCTCGACGCATGCGATCACCGGCGAGTCGCTTGCTGCTCCCTACACCGCTCCAGATACCCCCCTGATTAAACAGGAACAGCCAGATTACCCCAAGATTTCTATACACCAGCTTCTCACTCCCGAATCATCACCCCACGAGCTTCTGGTACCCCAGACTATCCCCAAACCGGTAAACCGTATGTCTGACTCATCATCGGCTACTAAACTTTTGGCCCTTACCGACCCATCTACCACAGACTCGCTGCAAAAGCTCAGTGAAGAACAGGAGTTCCAAAAACTCATTCATGCAGCAAAACGTTCGTCCTCTCCAGACACCAAGACTACCTCCAAGAGACGCAAATCCTCGCGAATCGAGACGCTCTCCAAAAAAGCCCACACCATATCCTTCACCGCTCGTACCTCTCGTGATCCGCGTCGCGGCAAAATGGCTGCTGTTCAAAACAACTCCCATTTCAAGCACCTCAACGACAAGCCCCAGATACGACTTTGTCTCGCTTGTCTTGTATCGTCGTGTCCCAAGTCCATACCATCCATCCCTCCGGGTTCAATATTGTTGTACGAGGTGTCTCCATCTACTATGGAACAATTCATAACCGAAACGTCCCACGAAATAGCTATTCTCTCTACCAACGTATAGTCTGTTCAATACATATTTTGCAGTAAATCCAAACTTAGAACGGTTCCGGCAATTCTACATCCGACTGCATACAGTCCAAAACGAATTTGAACCGGGTAATCCTATTTTTTGCCCAATAAAATTATCGTTTGGATCCGGAGTGCGATCCACTGGCAATACGAGACTTTGATTGGTGGGAGCGGTCGTCGAGGTAAAATGTGTGCCAACCATCGGTGTTACCATATTAATTTGATTTTAATTCTCTGAATCTTTGTTTCTTATTTAAAGAATACTTGAATACGTTTAGTCTTTAAATTACCAAAGTTAATAACGATGGTTTTTCCAAGATTGTTTAACTCTGCTTCACGCAATGCTTTCACTGCTGCTAAGCGTAACTTTGTTTTCAACAGAGGTTTAGCTTCAGCAGCTCCAGTCGCCGGTAAGGTTAGGTATGTAAAATTTTTAAGATGAAAAGTCAATCAATCGGGCGGGTACAGTCAATTCAAGCCATTGGGGAAGAATGAAGAGTATTGAGAGACGAATAGGGCGAATTGACGGTGCCTTTGACCGATTTGATGGTGCAATTGGTATGCACGGACGCGAGAGGAAAGAAGAAGTGGAAATTGATACAACGGGGCGGGTGGAAACCACCAAAAGAAGAGAACATCACTAGTGAGGGATGATGGATCCAATTCGCTGCGTGAGGAATGAATAGAAGTGATGGGTGTAGAGTAGACGGCTAGGGGGCCATATAGGCACCTAGTCGAGCTCGACCAATGAAATTTTTCACTTTTCGCGATCCGGGCCAATAGCATTTTGCACCGTGGTGGAGATTGGCACCACAACATAAATATATTTATGGACGATTATACTAACTGAGTGAATTATAGAGCCGTTATTGGTGCTGTTGTTGATGTCCAATTCGAAGAAGGTAACTTACCAGCTATTCTTAATGCTTTGACCCTTAAGAACGGTGACAATGACTTAGTCTTAGAAGTCGCCCAACATTTAGGTGAAAACACCGTCAGAGCCATTGCTATGGACGGTACTGATGGTTTAGTTAGAGGTGCTCCAGTTAACGATACTGGTGCTCCAATTTCTGTCCCTGTTGGTCGTGAAACCTTAGGTCGTATTATTAACGTTATTGGTGAACCAATTGACGAAAGAGGACCAATCAACACCAAACAAAGAAACCCAATTCACGCTGAACCACCATCATTCGTTGAACAATCCACTGCTGCCGAAGTTTTAGAAACCGGTATTAAGGTTGTCGATTTATTAGCCCCATACGCTAGAGGTGGTAAGATTGGTTTATTCGGTGGTGCCGGTGTCGGTAAGACCGTTTTCATTCAAGAATTGATTAACAACATTGCTAAGGCCCATGGTGGTTTCTCCGTTTTCACCGGTGTTGGTGAACGTACCAGAGAAGGTAACGATTTATACCGTGAAATGAAGGAAACTGGTGTTATTAACCTCGAAGGTGAATCCAAGGTCGCCTTAGTTTTCGGTCAAATGAACGAACCACCAGGAGCTAGAGCTAGAGTTGCTTTAACCGGTTTAACCATTGCCGAATACTTCAGAGATGAAGAAGGTCAAGATGTCTTGTTATTCGTCGATAACATTTTCAGATTCACCCAAGCCGGTTCTGAAGTTTCTGCTTTGTTAGGTCGTATTCCATCTGCTGTCGGTTATCAACCAACCTTAGCCACTGATATGGGTTTATTACAAGAACGTATTACCACCACCAAGAAGGGTTCCGTTACTTCTGTCCAAGCTGTCTACGTCCCAGCTGATGATTTAACCGATCCAGCTCCAGCTACCACCTTCGCGCATTTAGATGCCACCACTGTCTTGTCTAGAGGTATTTCCGAATTAGGTATTTACCCAGCTGTCGATCCATTAGATTCCAAGTCTAGATTGTTAGATATTGCTGTTGTCGGTAAGGAACATTATGACGTCGCTTCCGGTGTCCAACAAACCTTACAAGCTTACAAGTCTTTACAAGATATCATTGCTATTTTAGGTATGGATGAATTATCTGAACAAGATAAATTAACCGTCGAAAGAGCTCGTAAGATCCAAAGATTCTTATCTCAACCATTCGCTGTTGCTGAAGTTTTCACTGGTATCCCAGGTAAATTAGTTAGATTACAAGAAACTGTCAGATCTTTCAAGGAAGTCTTAGACGGTAAGCACGATCACTTACCAGAAAATGCTTTCTATATGGTTGGTGGTATTGAAGATGCCACTGCTAAAGCCGAAAAATTAGCTTCTGAATCTAAATAAGTCTAATTGCTCCTATGAAAGAAAATGATATATGACTTGAAGTTTAATTTATTTTGACATATTATTCAGTTTAGTTTTTGATAAAAATATTACGTTTATTTAGAATTGTAAATGCAAAAATTTATTATATTTTTCTAGTGTAGTAGAGTCCGCTCGTTTTGAAAACAACACGTCGCACCGACAAACCACTCGGAAAGCGGCAAATAAATGAAAGTGATATTTTGATACTTGTATTCTTTCAATCATACTATTCCAGAATACAATGTTTTCCCTAGCAAATGTACGTAGATTACATGTTAATTATTACGGTAGTCAATTATAATAACTTATTATTTGTGGTTCAATAACTAACAATTTAGACATTTTCTTTTCTTGATACTACCAGTATTAACTGGAAATCTGTTATAGTAGGATTTACCGTTGGTCAGTTTTTATTTGAAAATTATTTGGATTACCGCCAATACCAAGTCTTAAAGAGGACAAGTCCTCCAGATACTTTAAAGGCAGAAATTTCACAAGAAACATTTGATAAATCGCAAGACTATTCCCGTGCTAAGGCTAAATTTGGTTTCATTTCTGATTCAATTAATCTCTCCCAAAACTTAGCTATTATTAAGTATGATTTGTTACCTAAATTTTGGAATATTTCTGGGACCTTAATGGCTAAAAGTTCTTTTATTCTTCCAAAGTTCATGGGAGGTATCATTACGCAATCGTTATTTTTCTTATTTTCCACCCAAATTATTAGTACAATTGTTTCGCTTCCATTGTCTTATTATTCTAACTTTGTTTTGGAAGAAAAGTATGGTTTCAACAAACTTACTGTTGGATTATGGCTTACTGATAAGGTTAAGGGTATTGCTTTGGGTATTGCACTTGGATCTCCTGTTGTTGCTGCTTTCTTGAAGATTATTGACTACTTTGGTGATTCATTCATCTTGTATACTTGCGGATTCCTTTTTGTTGTTCAATTGGTCGGTATGACTATCTTCCCAACCTTAATTCAACCTTTGTTTAATAAATTTACTACCTTAGAGGAAGGTGAATTAAAAACAGCTATTGAAAACTTGGCATCTGAACAAAAATTTCCATTAACTAAATTGTATGTGATTGATGGATCAAAGAGATCTTCTCATTCTAATGCTTATTTTACTGGTTTACCTTGGAGCAAGCAGATTGTTTTGTATGACACCTTAATCAAGCACTCAACTAAGGAAGAAACCGTTGCTGTCTTGGCTCATGAAATCGGTCATTGGAAATTGTCCCACTTGCCACAAATGTTATTCTTCTCCCAAGCTCATTTGTTCTTAAGTTTCTCTATGTTTTCTGCTTTCATCCACAATAACTCTTTATACTCGTCCTTCGGGTTTACCTCCGTTCAACCAATCATGATTGGATTTATGTTGTTTAACGACATTTTCCAACCAGTTGAATGTGTTGCACAATTTGGTATGAATTTATTATCGAGAAAGAATGAATATGAAGCAGATGCATACGCTAAGAAATGTGGATATTCAGATGATTTATCCAAGGCATTGATTAAATTATTGAGTGAAAACTTATCAACTATGGATGCCGATTGGTTATACTCCTCATACCATCATTCCCATCCAATTTTATCTGAAAGATTACGTGCCATTGGTTATGTTTCTAAAGAAAAGATCGGTAAGAAAGATGAGTAGATAGTTTATGGTTCGAATATAATTATATTTATCGCTTCATCTATTATACACATATATATATATACTAAAAATATCTTTTGTTAACATAAACTCATTAATATGTAGTGCTTCTTTTAAATTTGTTATGCAATTCATAATAAGCTGCTCTCATCTGAACATATCCTAAATGTATTTTACCTATTAAGTGATCAGCTAACCGCCTATCACTATCTAATCTTGATAAATACGCTCCACATTCTTCACACACCTGTAATTTTTGCTGTGAAGATTGTCCAACATTTTCTGCAATATTTCTAGCTGATTCGGCAAGCTGGTCTCTTTCTTTGCATAAGTCGTTCAATTTAACGCTTTCGAATAAACACTTCAAAGTTTCTTTTTCTTTAACTAGACAGTCAATCTCTTGTGTCATTAGACCTATTTTTGTATCCAAATTATCCAACTCTTTCGTCACCTTTGCAATCTTTTCCTTTTCTTCTGGTGTATGTTCCAATCGTTTCAAAGCTATTTCTATGTTTCGATCTATTTCATGAATATAAGTCTGTAAGTGCTTATAGTATTCATATTCAAATTCGGGGAATGTTTCACCTTTCTTTCTTGTCCTGTACTCATATTCCAACTTATGCTTTTCAAGATGTAATTTTGGACATTTTCCTAGGTCTTGCTTTGTTCCAATGAATAAATCATGAGGACACACTCCAACTAAAAAACTTTTGCACACCCTATGACTTGTCATTTCGGGATCTCTTCTTTTTACTACAGGTGAAATCAAGGCATCTTTACCCATTAATTGCTCTACGAGCTTTCTTTGTTCTTCTGCCATAGAGTTCTTCTTAATCTACGCAGCCACTACAATTAGCTTACTAAAATTGTAATTTTCATATTGGCACCAATGCCATGGTCGTGTATATTACATATCCCCTCTGTAAAGATCTTTACCCCATAATGCATTGAATCCTTGTTAAAGACATCTACCTTGACCAAATTCTAGATCGATACTTACTGTGGTGATATTTCTAAACAAATTTATACTGGCTTGCTCAGAAACGAAATTAAAGGGTATTAGAATTAAAGAAATATTGAGATCTATGATGTCATTTGAGGATAGCCGGTAATCTATATACAAAGATACCTCTATTTAGATTGTAGATGACCCAATGGTATATTATCAAGTAAAGCATTTATAGGGTAGCTATTTTTTATCTAATGTAACATTCGATTGGTAATTTGGCAATTATGACTTATTCTCTGCATGTTCCAAAATTCGCACTTATCAAATAACTGACTAGAATCACGAAAGATAACCACTCTATCCACTCTTTGAGCATTTTTTTTAAATTAGAAGAATAATATTACATAGAACTCAAATGAAAATATGAAGAAGTACCAGCTAATTGGACGTAAAAGAGTTTTCACTAAATCAAAGCCGAATGTGAACTATCCTACGGCGCATCTTTGCTCATTGCCTGTTGAGATATTGTTCGAGATATTTAATTGCTTCGAAGACGACTTAAAAGTGTTATTGAACTTATCTTTGGTTTGTAACAAATTTCACACGATAATCAACAAGAATTTTCTTTACAATAATATAATAATTACTACTCCCAGGAGTTTTTCCAAGTTTAGTCAAACTCATTTACCTAGTACATCTCATTCAATTACGAGAAGGTTTGGACATAATGAACCAAGTAATAATATAAATTTGGTAAAAACCGTTCATTTTAGAAACCCTCCCACCAGTTATTCAAGCAACCGAACGACAAAAATTGCTGGGACATATGATGTGGAAAGTGTTCGAAGTAGAGATGAACAGGTCAGTTTCGATGAGTACATCCATTCCTTTACAAGTTTACTTAAAGAAGCATATGGTTTAAAAACCATTGCTATAAGCGAAATATCGCCCGAGTTTTCATTTCCGAATGATATACCTTTTAATTCTTCTAGTGTGTTTTCTAGTTTCAAATCGAAAAGACCGTCTAGAATCTTAGGCAAATTAATCTTAAAAGCACAAAGCGGGTGGTCCATACCATTTAGAATCAGTCATATATCAACTTTGTTTAATGTTTATGATACAATAGATGAAGTGGTCTTACATAATTTTGTTGTTGATGATCTGAAATTGGCTTCAAATTCGTCTAAAATTGGTGGTATTAATAGGTTGACGTTAATCTCCAGCATTTACTCGAATAGTTTATCTAAGAAGGTACCTAATCAAAGAAAAAAATGTCCTGAAATATTTCTCGATGTCACAGAATTAAGGTTATTGAATATTTTATCAGGTAGCGATTTATCAGTCATTGATGTTATAAAGCAAAATGGCAAATTATCAAAACTAACTTTGGATCTTGATTCTCAAATATTCTATCTGATGGCAAAGAACTCTAATATGGAAAAACAATTCAATTTTGCTAGATACAATCTTTTTTTCAAATTGCTTTGTTCAGGTCAAGGATCTTATGCAAACTTGACTGAATTAGAATTAATTAATTTTGACCTTTTTGGTGCTTTTAGACATAAACATAAAGTAAAGGAAGAAGAAGAAGAAGGCGACGACTGGATTGCACCTCTGACAGACACTTTTGAGAATTTATTGGTAAATTTATCAACTATCCAGAACCTTACTATTGTGTTGAAACAAAGTCCGAAAAAGGTTCGTACCTGTACTAAGTGTGGTTTTACAGAAAGTGAGCAGCCAGATAAGAAAATTCTTTTATTGAATAATAGAGAATGGGCTATATTGCTACAGCCTTTGTTATCAGAAAACGAAGACTGTACAGTCAATATATTCGATCACAAGGGAAATAGAATCTTTGTAAGATCTAAATATATATGAGTATCGTTAGAGCCAAAGAGTAAATTCTAACACTATTAGATATACTAATAACTTACTGAGAAAATTATGAATTGACAAGGAAGACCCAGATGCTAAATTTGTTAATATTTTCTGTTTAATGATATCATTTGAATTGGTCATTTTAAACATGAAGTCAGTTTTAAGATAAGGTTTAACGTTATACTTACATTCATGTTTTGCATCATTTTTATTAGTCCTGATTATATCTTCCCCTGACATATGATCGAAGATTATTTCCATAGTATCGGCTACAGCATAGGGCTCTCCTTTATAATTTAAAATATTATAACTGGATACTAAATCATCTTCCTGAAGTTCAACATACTTACCTCTTTCAATATCAATGCCAGAATCAATGAGAGGTTTTGCAATTTTGGGAACAACTTTAGATATATCTATGTTCGAGTAACTTTTCTTACATTTCGGTAATGATGCTTTTTGGCTTCCTTTTAGATTCCCAAGAGTATTCTGTGTGAACTGGTCGTTGTTAATAGGAGTGAGACTTTCAAATTGGGATTTTAAAGCAATAAAGTCAGGAAGTACTTTTATATCTCCATTTTCTAATATTTCAACTAAACCATAATTATTTGGTTCTTGAGAATATTCATATACTAGTCCACCACTAAATATTTTATTCATGTTAGTTGAATATAATGTTTGTACTTCGTCAAACATTCTAGGAAGTACCTCATTGCATCCATATCTAATGATTTGTTAGTATTGATTCCTATAAACTTCGGAAATTTTTACATACTCTGAAAGGAACACTGGCCGAGAAAATGAACTGTAATCATCTGCAAGAATATTATATCCACTGGTGTAGAATGTTTGCTCTCCACACCATTGGTATGAATTTACTCCATAGAAATCGACTGAATGTGAAGTATTATCATCAATGCATTCAAGATATTCTGAGAAAGGGACCCGGTAATTTAAATCATCAGCTGCCGAATATCCTACAGGTATTTGGCGGGGTGAGTTATATTCAATATACATTTTAAGATCACGTATTAAGGCTTTAACATACGTCGGCGAATTCTAGAATCAAGTTAGTTTTCTGAATTATTTTGCCTTCTGTTATCTATACATACTTTGGCAGATATATTATCGTTGACGATTTCGTTTCCTGCGAAGAAACCGAGTGTATTATTATAATATGAAAATTGTTCCACTACTTTAAAGATATTTTTCAAATATTGATCGTTGTATGTTTTCCATGGCTCATTTCTATTTAAATGATGGTTAGGCAAAGGTGAGTTCACGTCAAGAACCAAATAAATACCTGCTGCAGCTAACATAGACATGCATACATCATGATTTAGATCTGTATTAATAGAATAAATTCGAATAGTCTAGTACTTGTTAGGATCCATTGTGTAGCTCTTTAAGTTGAATACATACATTGATCCCCAAATCTTGAAGCATTATTATATCTCGAGCACATTCTTTAGGATCCGATAAAGGATCCTTATCATCTGTAACCCCCGAAGAGCCACCCGGTTGGTAATCTACTCCTTTGATATAAAACTATTTTTTGTTAATTGAATTCATCATTGTATTAAGTTATAAAACATACTTGTTCTTGTGTAACGCTGTCAATAAAAGACTTCCCTCGTACTGTGATTGGGTGAATGAACCCCTCTATAGACTTTAGAAGTAGACATATAATAACAACAAGGTATCTCATATTGAACCATAAATTATGTTAAACAGAAGAAAACGTTGAGGAAGTAATATAATGCAACTTTAAATAGTTGCAAAAACATTGTACACAGAAGTGCAACTATAAAATTTTTTAAGTAGTGAAATGAATTATTTCATTAAAACATTAGGGTGAACGAATCAAAATATAATTATTTATAGCTCTTTTAATCAACAAAGGCTATATATGGATACTTCAACTAGCAAACTATATAGTAGTTGCTTGGATGAATATTTAGATAGAGAAATGTATGTACATAAAATTTAGGAGCATTTTAGACTTTAACAATCTGCC
>NW_015385563.1:0-28208 GCF_001447935.2 Debaryomyces fabryi
AGCATATAGAATGTAATTTTCATATTTAGAGTTGTCTCTTGATATAATGGAAAATGATTGGTGCAACCCATAAAGCTCCTGCAATAAAACCAGCAGTCTTTAAAGTATCAATAGCATATTTTTCTTGCAATTTCTTTTGCTCTTCGCTTGGTTGACTACCTGGACCTCCGAACATTTTTGCTGTTTATAAAGAATTCGATAATTAGTTATATCTTCAGTTTAAGCACTATATAGTGTTTGTACAAAATGGCAAATATTCAAATTTTTTTGGACAAATCTAATCCGAGATTACCCGGATAAATGATTTGATAAACGTTAAGACCATGAATACAAAGTAACATATAATGCAACAAGGCACCCAATGACGTCTATCAAACCATTTCAAATTGAAGATTTATTTGAAATAAATCCAGTTAATCTAGACCCATTAACTGAAAATTTCAATTTGCAATTTTATTTTCAGTATCTAATCGAATGGCCATCTCTATTTTTCAAATCAGTTGAAGTAAGCAATGACTTTAATCAGAACCACGAAATCAGTGGATACATGATGGGCAAAAATGAAGGAAAATTGTCAAAGAAAGAATGGCATACTCATATAACGGCAGTCACGGTGAATGCTCAGTATAGAAGAATAGGATTGGCGTCAGACTTATGCTTGCATTTGGAAAACTTGGTTAAAGATAAACCACATGAAACATTGTTCATAGATTTGTTTGTTAAGGTAACGAACATCTTGGCTCAACACCTATACGAAAAACTAGGTTACAGTGTATATCGACGGGTGGTTGGCTATTATGGGCGAGACCCACCAACTGATAAAAACGCTATAAATGACCAGATTGATGCCTTTGACATGAGAAAGCTGTTACCCAAGGACATTAATAATGAAACGGTGAGAGCTAATGGCCGTGAAGTCAATGTTTTTCCACACGAGGTGGCTTTTTAGGACATTTACTTCTGATTCTTGATTTTTTCTATTAGCACTGTTACACTACACATACAGTATTGCATTCCTTCATAATCTATATAGACTGAGAATAATACTTGCCTAATGACCATCTATGAGTTGTGAAGCATCTGAATAATGAAGTGTAGACAAATATCTGAAATAAAGTGTACATAATTATCTGAAGAGTACTGTAGAACACATTAATTTCAAGACTCTTTTTTGATTTTTTTCGATATGTACCATTATAAAGAATGCATATTCTTCCCTTTCAGCCTGTTTGTTTCCTACTACGACTATTGGCTGTTAAACTGTTGGGATGCAGAATCCATTGAACAAGATTGCTACTAATACAGAAAAGCTGCAATTTCCACGTGACCCGTCATACAAGAAATGATAAAACGACTTGAAGATACCCATGAAAGTCCAGTTTTTTCATCCTTTATATTTATTTATTAAAAATGCCAATTAGACCCTCAGGACACAAAAGATTTCTCCAAGAGGATGTTAAATCCAATTCCTCATCAAGATCGGCCTCAAGGGTAAGAACACCTAAAGTAGACGGTGAAGAAAATGGGTCATTAGATGTGAATTTTCAAAGCATAGAAGAATTATTGACTATGAAATTAGAGTCTTTACAAAGTCTTTTAGAGAAGCAAGGTCTGCAGGAAGAAAGTACTTTAACTGGTAATAGTGATGCTCAGGATCACAAACAGAAATCTATTAGTCATTTGAACCAAGCCAGAATTCAATCGGGACTGACGACTATTAATGACATTATTCATTCATTATCGATGTCCAGAACTGAGGTATCTTCACAATCAAGAGAAATGCTTTTGGCGCAATTGTACAAACTCATTGTTTCGAAACCTTTGGTTGTCTATAACGAAGAACATGCAGGCACTAGCAGCTATGTTTCGGACGACAAGGTATTGGAGTTGATTAAGGTATTGACTAGTGGTGACTATAGGTCTCCAAGCGAATTCTTGTTGCTATTTAGATCTTGTATTGCATTATTGGCCAGTGATATCGAAGAATTCGGGGATTTAATATCCCCAGAGTTCTTAAATCTTATACAAAAGTTAATCCAAGATCCTACGACACAGAATGTAAATAGTGAAAACAAGGCTAGTGTTATTACTGGGTCTACAGCTTTATTGATGATTTTGCATAATGGATCTTCAAGTTATGGTATTGATGATAGAGTGACTTCCTTGATAGAATTGAGTGAAGGCTATAGTGCTAGCTCGAATACATTGACTGCGCAGCTCAAATCTGGAGAAAGAGAACATTCGACATTTTTTGCTGAAGAAGTTGACAAGAAAATTGTTAATGATTCTGTAAGTCAAGCAAACTCAGAAGCTGCAGTTGCAATCGCTGCGTTGCACGCTGCTGGGTGTCTTTTAACGTTGTTTGAAAGAGGTGACTACTTAAACGATTACGTCGCAGATACTATGCCAAAGTTGGTTGCGTTAGTTGATAATGATAACATTGAAATCGCAAAGGCGGCAGGAAGAGTAATAGCATTATGTTACGAAATATTTACTTACGACAACAGTGGCGACGCAGATGATGAATCTGAATATAATGATAATTCGCCTTACTATGAACAGGAAGAGCTTACTGCCATTATTGAGAGGTTAGCCAATTTTTCTACCCATAAGATCACCAAGAAGAGCAAAAAGGAAACCCATTCAATTTTCAGAGATATTTTAAATACCATAACAAATTACACCACATACGACAAAAGAATTGAAATTTTAAAGAAATCACCGGAAGGTGTAGAAATAATCAATTCTTTGATGGACTCGAATTATATCAAATTATCAAAATCAAGATCTCTTTCTATTAATAGCTGGTTCCTCTACTTACGGTTGATTCATTTAAAGTGGTGTTTCAGTTTTGGAGTCCATAATCAACTTGTAAGCAATGACAGCATTAGAGATATTTTAAAAGAACCACCAACTGATTATCAATTAAAATATGGTGGAAATGATACCTTTGCCGATGAAGATTACGACGATAGCTTTAATACTTCTGGATTGAGTGATAAATTTGCAAATGATGATAAGAAGAGAACCGAGCAAATCAGAAAAGCTAGAGTGAACAAACTAGCAGAAACAATTAACGATTTGGAAATTAAATGATTCCAAAGTACTCGTATGTTTTTATAAAAATTTAATAATTAAATTTATAATATACTTAAATCTAACTGGAAAGAAGTAGATGTAGTTTTCGTAATATGTATTTTTGACAAATCTTCGACCACGAACAATGCTCCTGCCTTTGTTAGAGTATCTTTGTTAAAAGTAGTTGCTATCCCTATAACATGAAACCCTGCAGCAATACCTGCCTCAATACCCACTGGGGCATCTTCGAAAACAATAGCAGAAAATTCACAACCAAGTAATTTATTTGTCTCTTTTAGTTGACTGTAGGCTTCCAAGTAACCTTCTGGGTTCGGCTTACCTTGCGAAACATCATTTGCAGTAATAAATGCCTTTGGCTTGTCTGAATTTGTAAATAATTTTTCAAACCATCCATAGGCTAAATCTTTTGTACCAGACGTTACGATGGCCCATTGATCACTACCAAGTTTATTTATTACATTGATCAAATGCGTTGCACCATTTACTTCTTTGGCTAAATGCCCATAATTCGTAACAATTGCTTTTTCAAATATATTTATGGCCTGATTGTCAGTTGGTAAATACGGAAACCATCTTTTGATAGTTTCAGATGTTCTTGTTCCATGAGCTGAATTTAATAAAATCACTGGCTCGATAAGTACTTCATTTGTAGAATTATGCTTATTGCATTGCTCAACCCATGTCTTTTCTACGGCAGGGGTTGAGTTTACTAAGGTACCATCTAAATCAAATAAAAGGAAATCTGCTATAATAGAAGGCATGATGATCTACCGATAAATGGGTTTTACATTGGCAAGTACCTATTTAACCTACTCTTAAGGTCTCAATCGCGGGGGCCATCGACTGAACAGCTCGAACGTGTGACGGCCATTATAGAAACCGTATAATCCTTATATTTACCTATTAAATATATACCTTATAATTCTTTCATATAATTCGTTATTATTAGTCACTCATACTTTTCATAGTATAAGTTGGTATGCCGTGGGCATATTTCGAAGAAGAGGTCCTCTCTAAATTCTGATTTCCTTTTCTAGTCAATCATATTCTTTCTTGAAGACCTTGGATATGTGTACTGAGATATTTTATTACTCAGCTTTCATAAGAAGCACTATTTTCAGATACTTCCTTTTTGCTCGAAGAATGAGTTAGGATCAAACTTGCTTAATAAATGGAAGGTATTGTTTGGAATCCTGAATTTTCGTTCAAAAATAACCCGGTATAGATTTTCATCGAACTCACAGTTCCAACGCCCATTTAAGGATTGGAAGTTGTAATCTTTGAACCAGAAGATGTAATCGCTCCAAATATTCTTACTATCATATAACTGGAATTTTGTTAAGCAGCATAAGCAAGCAAATACATAGAGCATTCTCAAAGCGAAGAAATGTTTTGCTCTGATCAAGTCATGAAGTTCGTCTGGGACTAAAAGAATCCAGGCAAACAATGGAACTGGATAATTCAAAAAGATTGTTTTAGACATATGCAATTCCAAACTGGCTATAGAACTCTGCAAAGTAGCAAAATTATCACTCGTTATTGACGTCTTTACCTCGTCGTCATAATATTCAGAGAGCTGATATCTCAATGATCTCGTTATTGGATTTGACTCGATTGAACTATCAATCAACGGTAAGATACCAAAATAATCAGAAGTTGCTAATGCTTTATAACTGGCTTTAATTGTATTTCTGACACCCCTTACAATAGAAAGAAAGTCAGTTTCCACTTCATTGTTGAATGATACCAATGGCACTAATCTATGTGGGTGAATCCCCAAGAATGAAAAGATCAAAATACCTGAAACCAGAAGTTCCGACGCTGTCAATTCATCTATATCAGGTTGTATGCCTGTCGTAGTTCTATCGAGGATGTGTCCTGTATGTTTAAGGGTGTTCATGAAGTATTTACTCGTTTTGAGAAATAGATTATTACTAGGGTCCTGTTCTGGTGCTTCTAAACTCAAGCTCTCAGTAAGCAACTTGTAATCAAAAACCGAGTCCATTCTCTCCACGTCCTGTCGTACAGAATGGTCTGTGTCAGTATCAATAAGCCTTTCAAAATCACATAACGGCCATAAGTTAATGCTACTGAACAGAAAGATCGATTGACGCACCAAGTCAGACTGTAAAAATAACTTCGGCACCTGGTTACGCCAAGTTCTATCTGCCCTCATGTTGACCCCAAACGAGATCAACGGTATGCAATAGGAGTTGAAGAAATTCAACAACCTCAATTCAAATGTTGATATATTTAGCAATTTGGTAGAAGAATTCAACATGAGCTCACATGTAAGGCTTCCGAACGTCTTGGCCGGATCCTGATCCACCATCTGCCATTTAGACTTTACCATTTCCACCCTTGTATTTACCGTATCCACCGTATCTAAATCTTCAGTATTCTTGCCATCATTCTCTATTCTTGCCACCACTCTCTCTACCGGATACACACACTCTCGTCCCGTATGAACGCAATATTCACATCTAGGTTTACTTTCATTACACTATGTTCGTTAGTACCGTCCCAGCTTATTCCCATTCTGTCCATACTATTTACATAAAAATACATACCTTGATCCGAAGCTTCTTGCAACTGAGACATCCATTCTTCGACCTTTTTTTCCCTCTATGTGCTTCACTATTTGTTATTTGCTTCGGTGCATTCTTCATTCCTCTCTTGCGTTTAGTTCGGCCATAACGATCATGAGGAACTAAGCTTACGTCAAAACTATTCCCCAATACGTCCTCTGTCATTTATATTTTTTCTTAGCTCCACTATTGTTTCCTCAACTCTTACTAACACTGCCCGATTTTTCTTCTATATAACGGTCTTGCTTTGTATTTTGATATGCAAAGAACGTTAGTCAGACCAAGCAGTTCGCCAAATTCTGATAAGATGGGAAATTTTGTCGCTTACCTAATCGCTCTAGTTAATTATGTCCGCTTATATAATTGGGCCATAAACCCTTCGATGTTCCATCAGGGACTTAGAACCGAATCATTGGTGGATAAAGCCGTATACAAGCTCGGATCGAATTTATGCGTCGGAAACTAACCTAAAATAAGTGATTTGACGTGTAAACGGTAATCAAATGTGTGAAAGTGGCTTAAGTGTAGAAAATATCATTATGGCCGTAATTCATTACGCCAGGGATCTGGCTGTATCTTACTTTTTAGATGGTGGCTAGGAATTGAAGGATCACGAAGCATTTTTTAAGATGTGGAATAAAAAAATTATAAATAGGTGGCCATGGACTTCAAAAATGATGGGATATTTGAATTTAAGCCTTAAAGATATTTGATTAAAATGATACTGAATAAGACTAGCTGGGAAATTGTTGCGTATGTGCAAGTGATTTTTTTCGCAATTATGCTAATTGGGTTGGTGGTTGTAGTGGTTCTTAAATGGAATAAGGGTACCGACCGGATGATTATTAAGAAGTTTGGGGGATATTTTGGGGTGTTTACGGTGTGTAAGGTAGTAGGTGGCATCTGTGGGATCATTTTGCTTCATCAATCGCAGTATAGCAGTGGATTGACCATGGCAACGTACATTTTTGATAATATTAGTTTGGGAGTGCTCATTAAGTGCTTGTTGCCGTTCATAGAGTTGATGATCACGGAGAAGGACCCAGAACAACTTCAGGGAAACCCATTCAAGTACGACACCGGGTCGGAAGACCAGAAGATAGATATTAGAAATGTGGGTATCGGGTCATTGGTGGAATCGACACTGAAGAAAAACTTACCGTTTAGACTTTTGACATCGCTCATCTTGGCTGCCGTTATTTGCACAATCGTGGGTAGTACTAGTATCAGCTCCGATGGAAATAATAGTGGATCGACCCCATTAAAGGTCGGGACAATTCTTTTTTTGGTTCTGATTGTGGTTATGGGAGTGTTCATCGTGTGGGGACATATATTGAACAAGGACCACCAACTTATGGCAAAGATATTGCTTGTATCTATTGTTTTCTACATTATCAGAGCTGTCTACTCAATCTTGTCTTCATTTGCAGGTATCAATTTTGAAAACCCTAGCAAGTATCTCATGATTTTTGGAAAATATCAGTACTACACATTCATGGGCTTCTTAGAAGAATGCATCATTAGTATAATCCTATTAATCAACTTGATTGTTTTTCATTCACAACCAATAATGTATTAATGAAAGTTGGTAGACTTATGTTTAGATAAATAATATATATATTGCACAATATTTTCTCTATAACAGGAAAAAAACAAAAACTATACTTAGCAATATATACAAATAACAAATATTAATCATATCATTGGACGATGAAGTCTTCGACATCGAATCTCTTTGGAGAGATACCCATCTTACCAATGTAATCGTTAGCTTCATTTTTCATTTTCTTGGTCGTTTCTTCATCCCATTTTAATTCATGTTCCATAATAGCACATACACCGTCAACAGCACTTAAAGCTTCTCTAGCATTTAAGAAGGCTAATCTAGTTCTTCTAGCTAAGAAATCAACTGGAGTTCTGGCGTATTCATATTTCAAAGAGTATTTTAATTCTGCAATCGTGAAAGGTTCGTCAAATGATTGGTAAGATAAAATGTTTTCTTCGGATTCCTTGTCTGCAGAAGGTTCGAAAGTCTTATTAGCAGCCAAAGTGATTGGTAATTTGTTGTAATCAGATTGGTGGTATAATTCCAAAATCAATGAGGCTCTTGAACCATAGTTGTGAGACAAGTGCTTAGCTAATTTTAATGGGATTCTGTATTCGTGAATCAATCTTGCAGAGTAATTCTTGGAATAGTCTTCACCACCAGCTAAAATGATCTTGTTAGTTTGACATGATAACAAAGCGTTGTTTTTACCATCAAAGTCGTAATTCTTTACTAAGGTGTCGACAGTTTCTTCAGCCATTTCTCTGTAAGTAGTCCATTTACCACCAGAAATAGTAAGCAAGCCACTGTCAGATTGAGTAATTAAATGAGAACGAACTAAACCTTGAGTACTTCCACTACCAGGTTCTTCACCTTCTGGAATAGTTGAAGGATCACGGACTAATGGTCTAATACCAGACCAAGCAGATAAAACATCAGTTCTGTTAACTGGGAAGACAATGTACTTTTGTAATTCTTGTAAAATGTCTTGAATATCTTCTTCAGTAGGAACAGGATTTTCTGGAACAGATTTTAAAGGAGTATCAGTGGTACCAGCCAAAACCTTTCCTTGCCATGGTAAAAAGAACATAACACGTCCATCAGAAGTAGATGGATCTAATAAACCCATATCTCTTGGACAATAGTATTCAGGTAAAACAACGTGGACACCAGATGATGGAACAACCATTCTTGGAGCTTGATCAATCTTTGGTGCTAATCCCTGAGGGTCTTTGTCCATTTCCAAAATCTTATCAGCAAATGGACCAGTGGCATTAACAGTAGCAGTAGCATTAATATTATATTCCTTACCGGTTTCTCTATCAACAGCAAGAACACCAGTAATCTTATCGTCCTTCTTGATTAATTGCTTAACTTCCATGTAGTTCAAAACAGTAGCACCTTGATCAATGGCGGTAATAGCCAAAGTTGCGTTCATTCTAGCATCATTAAAAGTACCATCGTGGTAAACACATGTGGCCTTCAAGTTCGAATCATCCATCATTGGAGCAATGGCACTGGTCATTTCTCTGGAGAATACAGTCGATGATCGCAAGTTTTGGTGACCGGCGAACCAATCGTACATCTTACAACCAACGAAGAAGTAAGGAACTTGCCACCACTTGTAAACTGGAATCATAATTGGCAAAACAGAACACAAATGTGGAGCAGTTCTTAACATGTTACCTCTTTCATTTAATGCTTCGATGACCAAGTCCAACTGGGCCTTGGATAATTGGAAAATTGCCTTTTCCAAGTAACGAACACCACCATGAGCCATCTTGGTCGACTTAGACGATGTTCCGGAAGCAAAATCACTCTTTTCCAACAAACAAACGTTTAAACCTCTGGTGGCTGCATCGACAGCGGTACCAGTACCGGTTGCACCTCCTCCGATCACTAAAACATCGAATTTAGGTGTAGTTTCTAACTTGTTCAATAATGATTCTCTTGTTGGTGGAAGAGGCAACTCTTTTCTTAATGGCTTGTATGAGTTGTTCAAGTCTGATACAACTGGCGGTCTGACAAAATCTAAATACAAGATCGTACCTCCAACCCCTGCAGCAGCTGCTAACGCAGTTTTGGCTAATTTGGTTTGAAAAATCTTAGACATTCTCGAGACAAAGTTTTCTAAAATCCTTCAAGGCTTTTCTCACTGTCTATATAATCGAATAAAATAACTATCTTGATAGAATACTTCTCTTAGAAAAAATTTGCAATTTTCTTGTGAAAAGAAACTCAGTTCTTTATATACTATTTATGAAAAGGTGTTCTTCGAATGCTTAGAGAATTTCGTCCATCAGTTATGTGCAGGATATTCATTCTCATGGTTATGGTTGTTCTTATTGGGCTATAAACGGTTGCTCCAACGAATAACAGAGTTCGCTATTGCTCAGTATCTATCCGAAGACATGGCGCTTGATGCAACGCAGGTACTACGAGTTGTTTTGTCACGCTATACGAAAGAAAACACTAATGGATTGAATAAAAAACGTCTGGAGTCCGTTGGACCGACACGGGCATTTCTACACCGAAAAAGTTCGCAGCAATGCTTCTGCCAACAGCCAGATAATGAGCTATAGAGGCGGAAAGTCAGGAAGTAGAGACATGATAGTTAACAGTAGAATATTGGTGCATAATAGTTCCCCCGTAACAGTGGATATACTTGTACAAGATGCTATAATGTTGCAACTAGGATATAAACAACGATGTATGATATAAGGTAAGTTACCGAGGTTCTTTTGCAGCATAAAAATAGACCGAGTTGCGAGCCATGACACAAAATTGATAAGTAAGGCGACTTGATGAAACGCAGCCCAGAGACAATAGCCCCAGATAACAGGTATGGGGGAATTCGTGGTGGAACACATCGTGGACGGAGACCCGAGCCAGCAGAGAAGACAGAGAGCGTAAACAGTGAGTAGGTAGGATGGATGTTGGGATGAGGTGGTTCTGATGGCGAAAAACAGGTGGTGGGGGTGGATTCTGCCTGACAAATCTAGTGGGGGAGGGGGAGGGGCTAGAGAAGTATATGGGGGATAACGGTGTAGGTGCTCGTTTATTGGGATGAAGTTGAATATCGAACGTCAGAAGATGTACAGTGCGAAAAGATGCGAAATAACCACGATTGACCGGTAGACGATTGGCAATGGGAGGGTATAATAAAGATAAAGATAAGTTCCATGGTTCATTGGAAACCATTGTACCAAAATGAGGCGTTGAAATGGTACCTAGAAAATATATGCAGTTTCGTAGAGGCGAATATGATAGCACTGTTATTGGGTGATGGATCAGTTAGGATATCAACAATAGTGAAACAAGCAGTTGAAATTGGCGAATGCATTCGAAGATATTTTGGCATCACCGTTGCACATGCTCAAGTGCGATGTTTCAGTAGTGATCCTTAACGGCCTAGTCTTAATCTGTGATGGATAAAAGGAAGACTGTACGATGCGTGGTCTGGGTACGATTTTGCCCGAAAACATACTGTTTTCCCGGAACTATGAATCTGCTATCACTCACACCATGGTGCCATTAACGTCCTTCTTTGGCTCTGGTACGATGAAGCTAAGAGTCGAGTTCTTGGTAAGTGGAAATCTCCTACGAGCCAAGCACTAAGGCTAGATCGATTATGTAATTTACACGACTATGATGACATAATCACTATCAAACCCATATAAGCCATATTATAACCAACACATCGTTGCCATCTAACCAGGCACTAGTTAATCAAGATGTCAGTAGATGAGTTGTCAGACGAACGAAAAGACTTGATTTCCCAATTCCAAACTATAACAGGATTAGGACCTGAAGATGAAATTGAGAATATACATAAATTGTTGAGGGTCAACGACTGGAACCTTAATAACTCGATTTCCACCTACTTTGATAGCAAATTTGCATCAGTTGAATCACAGGTGATTAGTTCTGGTTTTGAAGCATTGGATAACGGTGATAATAGTACGCACTTGAGCCACCGGGCTTTTAGTGATCGTGATAATGTGATGAATTTACAGAGCCAATTTGCTTTGGACAGCTTCTTACCTCGATTACCGAAAGCACACAGAATCTCTAATAACTGGCAATTAGATGTGGGGATTCATTCATCATTGAAATCCGCAGGTAGCAGTGCTGATTCAAAGTCATTGGAACAGAAGAAATCACCGGTCACATCCATTTGGCTAATTTTGTTGATAATCCCTAAGGCTGTCTTGCAAATCATAATATCGATTTTCAGATTTTTGTTCGGTGGTTCAGGTAATAGATCAAGAAGCGTTAATAGATTCCCTATTGAGTTTGAATATGACAACTACGATGATAGCTATTCGTATTTGAACTGGTTGACAAGTGAACTCAATGGTGAATCAAATAGAGATATTAATTACAGTGATGAAAAATTCGAGGACGTGATGGAGAAAGTTGAAGAAGTTGATAAAAGAAACCCTTCCGTATTAGATAACTTTAATATAATTGATAGTGGGTTTAATGAAGTACACGAGAAAACCCAAAGTAACTTTACATGGTTGTTAGTAATATTAGTGAATAATAACCAGGAAGCGCAAGACTTTTTACAAAATTTATTGACAAATGATCATTTTAACAGAGTATTTAATAAGAATGATGGAATTTTTAAAGAAACGTCGATATATTTGAACAATGTGGAAAAGGACCCTGAGTCGTTTGAAGTTGGACAGACTTACAAAGTCAAGAAGCTTCCATATGTTATGTTAGTTGGTAATGTTTCTAATAACCCATCGATATTATCATCCATGTCGATAGTTTATAAGTCAAACATCCCTCATGCATTCATAAGTAACGGAGAACTGGCAGCAACGATCAAAAAGGTTCTCAAGAACTTACATAAATTAATGGATAATTTCAATGCACAACTAATAACCCAGAGAATTGACAAGCAAGAAATTGAAATTTCGCGGCTCTTGAAACAACAACAAGACGACGCATACACTGAATCATTGGAAAAGGATAGATTAAAGAGGATTCAGAAAGAAAATGAAATCAGGATGAAACATGATCTTGAAGAGTTGGTCAAGTTAAGAGAAAGTTTCTTATTTTCGTTAATCCAAACCAATTGGTTCGAAACCCTAAATGATAGCCCAGCTCCCAAAATCAAAATTTCCATTAAATTGCCAAACGGTAAGAGAATTATCGAAGTCATCCTGACGTCAATCACTGTCAATGACTTACATTTGTACATTGAACTCAAGATTTTCGTAAACGATTTAATCAACTCTACTCTAAACGATTGCACCAATGAAGATGAAGTGTTCAGTTACATCAATTCCTTGCAATTACCTGATGAAATGATTTCTGTGAACGACTACGTGAAGAAATTTGCTTTTAAATTTGAGCTAATCCAACCTTTCCCTAAAAAGGTTTTTGCATCTACTAACGAGCCCATTAGCTCTATACCGGAATTGAAATCCGGAGTCAGTTTACTTGTTGAATATTTACAAGAGGATAGCGATGATTTAGATAGTGATGATCAGACTTGAGCCAACCACCCTTTGCTGAAGTAGTATATAGTAGTTTATAATAGAGCTAGTATTTGCTGTTATTAACCTGTAAACCAAGTAAATTTTCTCAGTGTTTCATTTATCGCGTGCATTTACAGATTAGCTGCGGATATGAGAAAGGATGATTATAGAATCCTTCCCTAATTAGGTTAGCAAGCTATAAGCTTATAGTCAATTAACAGATATACAGTATGGCCAGCAAGCTTTCGAAGTTAGAGGCAGAACAAATGGCCATTAGAAGGCAATCAAACGTAGTGAATAGAGGTAGATCACTTTCTCCATCGAAATCTGGGCATAACAGCAGATCGTCTCTGATACTGAATGACGAGTTCAATAGAGACTTGAAGTGGTCAATAACGAACCATGACCCACTGGAAAGGCTCATAGAGAAGGATATGAGTGTACAGGATGAAAATGAAGACAATGTAAACGAATTATGGGACAATGAAGTTAGTGAGGAAGAACATATCAGTGATAATGAAGATAACGAGAAATTCCAGTATGATGATACAGGGAATATATTACCAAACTATGCATGCCAAGATGACAAAATGAACGAAATATCGCTGATTTTAGAGAATTCAAATTTACATGATAGGGCGGTGACCAAGAGATTGGAAGAGTTAACAGCTAACGAAAGAGCGTTTGCCAATGCGAAAAATATTGGTAGTAATGTCGATAAGGACTTTTTGGACAAATTGAAAAGTGACAAGCATGAATTGACTGGAAATGAATTAGACCTTAGTAAAATTGAACAGGATGCTGCATCTAGGAAACAAAAGCTTGAAACTTACTCCACTTACAGAAAGAAGATTATTGACCAAGAAAATGATCACTTGAGGCCAAATGAGAGTAATGAAGATGACTCCTCTTCTTCACATGATGAGACTAACGAAAAGGACTTTATGATTCCATATACTTCAGCTGTTGAAGACAAATTGGACTCTGAGTTTGCTTCAAAGTTGAATGAAACAATCAAAGAAGGAGAAATTGACTCAAACAAAAGTCAATCAAGAGCAATTCAAGTCATAACCAGAGGTAATTTCTTTCAATTGATCAATCCTAAAGTTAAACCAAAGATTTTCCTTGTTTGTATGGATTTTTCGCCCGAGTCCATATTTGCATTGGAATGGTGTCTTGGTACAGTTCTTGTTGATGGATCGGTATTATTTATAGTTTGCGTCATTGAGGAAAATGATAATAACCACCATTTGAAAGGTAATACTTTGAATGAATCTACAAGAGAAAACCAAAGACTTAATATGTTAAATAAGGCGAAACAGCAAGTTTTGAACTTATTGAAATTAACCAAATTACAAATTCATATAGTTATTGAGATTATCCATCATCCAATTCCAAGACATTTGATTTTAGAAATTATTGAAAACTTACAGCCAACCTTAGCGGTAGTCGGTTCAAAAGGTCAATCTGCAATAAAGGGGGTGTTATTAGGTTCATTATCAAACTATTTGGTAACCAAACTGACGGTGCCAGTGATGGTTGTTAGAGAAAAGTTGAAAAAGATCAACAGATTCAAGAGCGGGTCATCTGTTTTTTCGAATAATATTAAACCATTAACCTTATCGGAAGCACGGGTAGATTGATTGTACTTTATTAAATTATTAAATTAACCATATTCTTTCTTTCTAGTTTGTCCATAAAGAATTTAGCAGTTATGAATACTTTTAGTTCGTCATTTCTTCAGTATATTATTAGCTAGTTTTAAATGCTCTATAAGATATACTACATGTAAAAATAAATATATATATGCAATTCATTAGAAATACAATTCTGTGAATGACTTTTTACCGGTGAAAGACAGATTGCATTCAGAATTTGTACACTTTCTTGGTGCATACACCAAAGGGTTATCGATCGTTATCTTTTGATTTTGTTTTCTCCGTCCGGAAGGCCTGTTCCCTATGTTCTTTACACACCTTCCACAGTATACATGACCACATTTTGCAACAAATACCCGCTTTGATAAGTCAACATCAGATGGTAAGCACTGTTTAATGCAGAACCAAGGTGCTTGCACTTTGTAGTCTTCACAAAATTTCTTAAAATTATCATCTTCATTATAGTACAAATTGGGCTTGAAATAATCGGGAATACCTTCGCCTAAAATTATTCCACATAAATCACAACATATATTTGTGTCGGGTTTAATGTCATTAGTGTAACCAGGCAATTCATTCTCTGCAATATCTTTCTTGCTTTTTAATGCAACCCTGTTGAATATATTCTCGTTCTGTAACCTCTGATCAACTGCATTCTCATTGTCCCTTTCGATTCTCGCCATCACAGATCCTTCAACGGCATCTGCATTAGGAAGATCTTCAAGACCATTCCAATCGCCATATAGATTGTGATATAGTTGCTGTGAGAAAACAAAATGGTCTAATGCTATAAAATCATTGGATCTTGGGGGTCTTATTCTCCTGGCCCTCCTTGATCTCGTGGGAATTCGGCGGGGTGGCTCTGTATATCTGTTGCTACGTTCACTTTCAGACCCAGAGAAAGGCGTACTACTATCCTCATAAGATTGAAATACTCCCACTGGAGTTTCAATTCCTTGTACTCTTCGACGAAGACTATCGGGGGCAAAACTAGGGAGCATATCAAGCGGCGGAATGAGCGTTCTTTCCGCTGGACGTTCGTCAATAATTTGAATATCATCTTCTTCTTCATTAGGCCGCCTTCTAATATTTCTCGATTCATTTATAGATGTTGAATGATTGCGGCGTCGTATTCTTCTGGGTGCCCTATCACCAGAATTCATAGTATTTGCCCCTGTTATTTGTATGTCATCATCGTCATTGTGGTCCCCAATTATGAAGGGTTCATTATTATTCGTGAGGTTATTGCTACCGGAGCCTGAATCACGATTATCATCCTCGTCATCCGTCAAAATTTCTATCACTTCCTGTGGGAAGTCAGATTCTCCATCTTGGCCCCCATTCTCTATATTATCTAAATATTCGCCATTTCGACTCATTTCTATAGTGTCTTTGGGCATTTCAAAATTTCAATCTTATTCAAATGCCACTCAACTATCTTCACTTAATATATCGTAATCTTTGGTCGCTAACACACCTAACACACAGCTTCTTCTATATATAAAAATACTCGTCTAGAGCAAGTCAAAAAATGTATGGATTAAGTACTTTGTAAGTTAGATTTTGATAACGCCTACTTCGCGGCTCTCAAAATTTATTCAGTGAAATGGATACTACATACAAGCATGCCTTTAGATGACAATCTACGATAATGAATTAAGTAACGATTATATTTAAAATGCCATATTGAATGAATAACTATAAATGTTAAGACCTATTTCATGTGCAACATACACAGTGAAGAAAACAATACAAGAAACAGTTTCTCGAATTTTTTTAAAATAAAATACATGAATTGTTTATAATGAACAGAAACTTGAAGATGGTATGAAAAGAAAAAAAATATAAACCCTTGGTTAGATTTATTTCTTTAAACCACTTCTAATGTAACGACCAACGACAACACAATGGTCTCTTTCATAAGGTTCTAAGGTTAATTGTTCTAATGGCTTGATTCTTTCTTCTCTCAATTTTTGGACTTCTCTAGCGAAAACGGTTTCAGCATCAACAGTGGAGTCAATACAGTTAGCCTTAATGGAGATGACAACGGTACCTTGGTCCTTTAAGAATAAATGGGAGTTCAAGGCAATAATACGGGCTTGATCTGGTTGGGCAACATCGGCGAAAACAGCGTCAACCATACCAATCAACATACGGTATTTTTGAGGGTGACGAGCATCATCAATGATTGGGATGACATTAGGTCTCTTCTTGGCCATACCAATCAATTCTCTACCTGGTCTGTGAGAGAATTCAACGGCATAAACCATACCTTCTGGACCAACAACATCAGCAACGTGGGAAACAGAAGTACCAGAAGCAGCACCCAAGTATAAAACCTTCTTACCTGGAGCAATTCCTAATTCATCGATACCACCCATAATACCAGCAGCCAACTTAGATCTGAATGGATTCCACACACGGTATTCGATCTTGGTTGGAGCAGCACCTTCTTCCTTAGATGGTTCTTCAACGGAAATTCTCTTTTCACCGTAAACAGATTCACCTGGAGCAATGTTTCTGGTAACTAATAAATCTTCCTTACCTCTGGCAATGAAGACACCGGCATGTCTGTGTGGTTCGATAACAACCTTAGCACCGCCTCTAGCACCACCTCTGGCACCACCACGGCCACCTCTAGCACCACCTCTTGGTCCACCACGGCCACCTCTGGCACCACCTCTGGCACCACCACGGCCACCGAATCCACCTCTGTCACCACCGAATCCACCTCTGGATCCACCACGGCCACCACGACCACCAAATCCACCTCTGGATCCACCACGGCCACCGAATCCGCCTCTGTCACCGCCTCTACCTCTTGGAGCACCGAAAGCCATTTTCTATTGTATATTTATAAGTGTTAAAACGAAGAATAGGAACGTTTAATACAATTCAATAGTGTTGTTGAATCTATAAACCTTTCTAGGATGATTTTTTTTCTATTAATCGATGGAGTGAAAAATTTGTTTCTCTGCTCGGAAGTCGGGTAACCCTCGATATTATATAATCCGCACTCCTTAACTATGGCAGTTGAGTCGAATGTCACCAAAAGTCGCATATAGGACTTAACTATGGGACCCAGTTATTCAAACAGTCAGTACAGGATAGATGATCGGAATAGTTGTGATTTGTTGATTTGAATGGTTTTATATGTATCTGTTCAATATATCTACCAACTTATATCGAAGAAATACGAGGCCTGGGGGCTTCAGGAGCGCGATATTATTGGCAACAATGATTTATGAAAGTTTGAAACCATAACAAGTTCCTCTTCACACCAGTATTCCCGTAGTTTTTTATATCATTCTCTTTATTGAAATGAGCACTATACAATGGTGTCCTTTATTGGAAATCATTACTAACTTTACTTGCCATTATATCAAGATATGCCTTGCCCCATACCTAAGGATACGATGCCCATCATGCGGCTCGATAGTGTATCACATGATGGACACTTACCCGATTGGGCGATCAGTACTTAATGTTTGAGGACCCAAAGTAGATATGAACGGACGTTTTGAAACAACTTCAGTGATTTAGAGACAACCAGAGGCCAAATTTGCTAAATAAGAGCTATTAAAACAACATAGAAAAGGCTATTATATAAGTATGGCTTCAAAGATTTATCTAGTGATATTAGTGGTTGGATGCATTACTACTGGATGTATGAACTCACTCTTCACTAAATATCAAGATAACCAGTGTGTCCACCATTGCTCGAATCCGAACGAGAACAAACATGAGAACTTTAACCAACCGGCATTGCAGACATTACAAATGTTCATTGGTGAATTGTCATGTTTTTTCGTGTATTACATGGTCTACAAGTCGAGATTTAGTAAGGGGAATGGGTACAATCCATTGAATGAACCCGCAGACGAAGGTTTATCTATATTCGATAGCTTTAAATTGGCACTTCCATCAATATGTGACTTAACTGCTACTACATTATTGAATGTGGGGTTGATTTATACGCCTGTATCAATCTACCAAATGACAAGGGGCTCGATCGTATTATTTGTGGCCATTTTATCAGTTCTCTTTTTGAACAGAAAAATTACAAAGTTGGAATGGATTTCATTAATTATTGTTACACTAGGAGTCGTGATAGTGGGATTGAGTGGGTCTAAGGCATCTGAAAGTGACAGTGCTCAGGCAATGACCAATAAGGAAGCCTCGGCCCTTGTTGTCTTTGGTATGATGTTGATTGTTTTAGCCGCATTATTCCAAGCTATCCAGTTTGTTGTCGAAGAGCATATTTTAAGCAAAAAATCCATTGTGCCATTGAAATTGGTTTATTTCGAGGGCTTCTACGGGGCTACTATTTTATTGACAATCATGATTATATTAAATTTCATAATAGGTGCAATATTACCCCCAAAAAAGTTTGCAGGATCGCCTTTCAACCTTGTTGAATCATTTTCTCAGCTCTTTGGTTCTCGAGAAATATTAATTACATCGGTCTTCATAATGGTCTCGATAGCATCATTTAACTTTTTTGGTATATCTTTGACCCATGAATTATCAGCTACTGCAAGATCTACTATCGACACTTGTCGTACTTTATCAGTGTGGCTTCTTGCAATTTTCATGGGCTGGGAGTCGTTCCATTTTCTACAATTTGTTGGTTTTGTTGTCTTAGTATTTGGGACCTTGTGTTTTAATGGCGTATTAAATCCCGAAGAATGGAGTTTTGTTCCTCATTCTTTGAAGTCTAATGGTACTTATGAAAGACTTATCGATGTCGTCGACGAACCTATTGAAAGATTGTAGCTGAATATTTTATAGGGTCCATTAAGTATATATATACATACACATAGGTAAATATCTCCTGCATACTATCATGATGGTTTTGTGTCGTGCACAAACCACGACTATCAGTTTCGCCACTGCCGATAATAAAGGCAATATATAATTGATTAAACACTATAGTAATACAGTATCCACGCTTAATATGGTATGTATATGGACACGTTATTAAGTCAATCAATTATGATTGATGTCGAATTGTTATAAATGATTTGAATTTTGGATTTTATGATTACTAACAATGTATCAGTCGTTAAAACTTGTTCCAGATAACAATCAGCATTCATCCATAAATAGTACGAAATTTGGTGAGCCAGCAGCTCATGCTCCAGGTTTGCAAGATATCTTAAAGACTCAGGAAGGTCCTTTAAACTTAGCATCCAAGATAAATAACCGTCATCCCTTAGAAGGAAGAATCAGCAATTGGGAAGAAACACAATACCAAACCAGATTAGAAACCTACAGAAGAGTCTTCGGTGCCGGAGAACCAATCAAGAGAACTATGGAGTTAGAATTGGTAGAAGCAACTGATTTCAAGCCTCAATTGTTAGGTGGTCCAGATAGTATGCACAAAGATGTTTTGCTCAATAAGGACGCAAGCGTTGACTGGGAAGATATCTATCGTGGCGGATTAGAAAGTGGAAACCATGTACAAGATTTCCACACTGAAATGGAAAAGAAAATGGGTATTTAAGAAATCATGCTCACCAATATAAAATCCTGATATTTCATTTAAATGAGCTTCATGATCCCAGAGATTTATGAAATCATCTCAATTACAAAGTGACTGCTATTTCGATGACCCTAGCGTCATTTACATTACCTTACAATAGTTAGACTTCTTTATTCATTATACTTAGAATTCACGTCTTTTAATGTTCATTGAACTTACATGTAAATTTTCTTTATTGATATTTAGAATTATAATTTTTTTGATAATCCAAAACTTAAGGCCAGTATCAGACATTCAGGCAACATCTTTTTCTCTCTAGTAAGCTAACTGAAGATTCTATAGCTTGTTGTTATTGGAATCCTGGTACTTATTCGTGTTACCCGGCATGCAATTTTTCAATTCCCGTATACAGTCCTCAGTTCCTCTGTTGAAGATCAAAAGTTTCTGAAAATTTGTTCAAGCTAGTGAAGAAGAACAAAGAAAACATTCACAAGTTTTTAAATAATCAATTTGCTGTACAACTGTTCTTGAATTATTGAAGCATAACTCAAACTTTGATTGCATTTAATTTTTTTACTAAAAACAATAACCAAAAAACCGTCTAATTCTTAAAAAGATGTCACAAACTACATGGTATGTAAGGCTTTTTGTATTGATTATGGCCCTAGAATGTGTCTATTCAGCATTTATACTAACTTTCTGTGTAGGAGTCGTAAAGCTCAACAACCTGAGTTCGACAATGGGCATATTGAATCGAATCAAGATACCACTCTGAGAGTTCAAAGTGAAAGCATGTCACCATCATATGGGAATAGTAACGCAACTATCCCTCCAAATAAGGGTGGAAAACGCTACAATATGAATGAAGTGTTTCAAGTCTGGTATGAGAATAAAGACCAAATATTGGATTCAAACCTTGAGTTACCAGTACAAAATAATGAGAATTATAAGTTAAGCAAGCCAGGACAGATTTACCATTTAGACCTACAACCATCTGGTCCTACAAATAATAGTCAAGAAAGCTATAACGGATCTGCATCTGAGATAATTGAGTCATTAGATAAATTGTCAACGGCGGAAGGCATGGATTTTGCATCGCAAATGAAGTCACAGGGACCACCTCCAGGCATGAATCTTCCCAACTATGACTCTCAATCTGACTATGAACAACCTTCGGGACAATCGCAGCTTGCGCTTTTAACATCCGACAAAATTGAATGGTTTTATGTCGATCCAAGTGGCAATGAACAAGGTCCATTTATCGGTGATATGATGCAAGAATGGTTGACTGACGGCTATTTAAATCTTGACTTGAAAATTAGAAGAAAGGAAGAGAGGAATTATCAGACTTTGAAGGAGTTATGTGATAAGGTTCAAAACTACATTCAGCCATTTAAAGTGCCTCTTCCTGATTTATCAAATGTCGGCAGTTCGGTATCTAACGACGACCAGTCATCATTCACCTCGTCTGGAATACAACCTTCCCAGTCCCAATTTCAACAATTTTTAGGCGGACCTAGCAATCTTGGAGTAGGAAATATGAGATTGAATTCTTCTATTAATCCACAAAGCAATTTGTTCGGAAATGACTTCATAAATCATCACAATGATCCATTTTCGAGCCCTTTAACTCCACTGGCAACTAGCGCCTTTTCAAACCCAAATCAATTCGGTATTGATTCAATGAATTCGGGTATTGGGTTCAATCATTCTCAACCATTGAGTAACCCATTACAACATATTAATAACATGCCGTCATTATTGCTGCAACAAAACTCAGTTTTGTCAAGTAGCAACAGTGGTTGGGGAATTGATCCTCAAAATGGGCGTATTGGAAGTACCCCAGGAACCCCTGTATCGGTTGCTCCTGTACTTCCTTCACAGATGTCTCAAGCACCTATGTCCCCATGGTTATCTGGGGTCCAATCGCTGTCTCGCGTTAGTTCACCATTCGTACCATCTTCTACCTTAGCTAATAGTGAGAAGCAGGGCAGTAGTGAACAACCATCTCCAAATCAAAATCATAGCAACCAGCATGATGCTGTATTAGATGGTATTCACACATCTGTTGTGACGGACATTTTAAACGATGGTGAAGAGGAGTCAACTGAGTCTGCAGTTGATCAACAAAAACAAAAACAAAAGCAACAAAAACAACAAAAACAAGCAACACAACAAAATAAGACCGTATTACAAAAAGAGAAGAAATCAGATGAAAACAAGGTACCATATCAATCTCATTCAGAAGCTCAACAAGTTCTCGATTCAAAAGCTAACACCGATTCAAAGAATGTATCCACCTTACCTGTTGAGTCTTCAGTACACGAGGATAATGAACCGAAATCGACAAATTCTCAACCAATACTTGCTCCTTGGGCATCAGTAACTTCTACCAATCAGGATTCTAACACCAAGCCCGCATTAACATTAAAAGAAATTCAAATGGTTGAAGCAGAAAGGGTTAAAGAACAAAAGCAAATTGAAGCCGCTATCAAGAATGAACAACTTTCCAAAGCTAAGCTTGAAGAAAAACCTGTTGAAGAAAAGCCAAGTCTTCCAAAGGCTTCAAGTTGGGGTGTTAATGCCAATTCCAAACCTGTTGTAGCAAAGAAAACGTTAGCTGAAATTCAACGAGAAGAATTCGAAGCTGCCAAAGCCAAGGCTAAGGCTGCCAATGTCTTACCTGTTGCATCTACAGCATCTAAATCCTCCTTTGCTAATGCATTAGCCAATTCTGTTCCAAAGGATGACAGTCCTTGGACAGTAGTGACTCCTAAAAAGCCACTTGTTAAAAAGCCATCGCAATCGACTATCTCTACGACTACCACCCCAGCTTCTAAAGCAAATCCACAATTATTACGCTCAGTATCTGCTGTGAAGCCTCTCAAATCAACAGCAAACAGTATGGCATTGAAAGAAGAGTTCCTTATCTGGGCAAGGTCCTCCATGACTAATTTATATCCTACCGTTTCGAAAGATGATTTATTAGATATTTTTACTACTTTACCTCTGAACAATGATTCTTCGCAATTGATTTCAGAAACCATTTATAGTTCATCTGCTACAATGGATGGAAGAAGATTTGCTCAAGAATTCTTAAAGAGAAGACAAAAAGTAGAACAACAAATTGGAGCTCAAGACGAAGTATCCTGGGGTTCAGCTATCATTTCTAGTGCCGACAAAGTTTCGACTATTGACGAAGAAGGTTGGAGCACTAGTGTCAAATCTAAGAAGAAAAATAAGAAATTTTAAGATATATAATTAGCTAAGTAAAATTAATAAGTTTGCGTTGAGTAGTCGATTTTTTGGTGTAGATTTTATTCCCTTTATTTACGCTCGACCTAATTGAAATAAATTCACTAATACAGTATTATTCCTTTCAACAATGACTTGCTTCTTCAAAAGCTTTGTACAAGTAGCTTGTGTTATAGCTGCATTAGCAGTATTAGTAAACTACGCTAGTTACTATAACTTAGGTATAATATTTGAACGTTCTTGGTGGCGAGAATTACGTGATGAATTTATTTATTCCTTGCAAATCATTCATCAACAACAGAATTCTGCTATCCATTGATGATATACAGACAATATTATTTTCTTTTTCCAGTTCTAATGTTGTGGCCTGAGTGAAGACTTGTTGATTAAGTCATAATTTTGGTACAGAATGCCATTTATAGTTTGTTAAGTCAAGCTATTTCTCAGGGTGCTTTTATGGTGCTTTTGTTATATTAGGGTTGTTAAATCAATAAATTTATTTCAGCAATATAATCTCTTAAATAATAATAATATTTCTAGCATTTCCAATAGAAAACTATCATCCTATGGTAGCATATAAAATAATATTCTATTTACGAGTCCGCTTTGTATTCTTCAAGCATTTACGAATAATACCAGATTAGTATATTGCCTTTATTAACCTAACGATATCGCCTATTTATTTTTATTACCTAAATCAGTCATAACTAACATTTTTTAGTATATCTGAAACCAAAGAGAGATTCTCTTTCGGCACCATGATAATCGCAGATTGGCCCATTGATAAGTAGTTCATTTCAAATGGATAGTCAGTTTGGGCCGCTACTTTAACGCCATTAATAATCTTACTAGCGAGTCCCGCTACAATACCAGTAGAGTCTAATGGTAACTCATATAAATCAACCGTAATCGGAATGATAACATCTTGGATTGAACCAATAATATTTTTTGAACTAAAACCCATCAGTGATCTTCTTCTAGTTGATTTAGGTAGAAGAAGGGATACTTCATTAACAGATGTCCTAGTTATAGAGAAATATTCCGGAATAGTACCTGCTGAAATATTTCTAGCTGTTTTTAAGATCGTGTTTTTGACTTCACCTGGCCTTGCTCCTGTTAGTAAAAGATTGACATTGCTATTAATTATTGGTTGTACATTGGTCGTCTTAAATAATTGGAATGCTTTTAACTCAAGATTGACTGCTTCAATTTCTTGTGATATATCAACTTCCTCCAGTTCGCAATCATCGTTAATCTGGTTCGCAATATAACTATTTGAAATGTCTGAAAACTCAAAATTTTGTTTCGATAAGATAGTAATAACTTTCTCTTTTAAATCATAGGGTATTAAAACAATATTGCTAAAGTGGCTGGATAAGAAGAATAATGAAATATCGTTTTCAGATAATGGTTTAGTCAATTCTAGAATCTGTGAACTATTATCGAAGCTTCCGTCGCTGTCAATGAGTAAACTTAAAAATTTATCCTCTATTAACTTTACCTTATCAAACTTCAATTGATGACATAACTGTAAAGGTTCTTCGAATAACAGTTTCATTACTTGACTCGAACAGATAACAGTACACTCAATGGGCGTAAATGCAATATGAAAAAAATAATTTTCATCTTGTTCTCTGAAAGGTTCCTCTTCAGAGTCTTTATCTTTGGATATTCTCCTATCACTACCAATACTATCATTAGATGGATCAAGTGCATCATGCTGAGGATGAGCTTTACTTGAATTATCAACTTGTAGATCATTCTTTTCTAAGTACCCACTTGAAGAAATGGGTGACATAGACTCATTTTTACGAATAGAGCGATTAGCAGACTTAGGCAAACACCAACTTGATGAGAGACCAGTTATTATCTGTTGATTCACATCATCATCGTATTCCCCATACTCTTCCCCACTGTCAGTCTCATCTTCTTCAATTTCACCTACTTCGGTCGAAAAGTCGGAATCATACCCAGTATTGAAGCGATTTACTTTTAAAGATTCATAATGTAACAATCGTAATATAGGACTGGCAAATATCCAACAATTCTCTCTCGGAATAGATAGTATAGATAACTCGGTTGGATTTAAATGTGCTTGAGTGTGCATAGTTGAGCTTGTATTAATTCGATTGTAACTATCCTGGTTAACAAACGGTTATAACCACACTCCTAATACTTGAAATAAAGAATAGCCATGTGTTTTGAATGCTACACATTACATATAAATTTTTCACCTACTTAATTTATTTACTTCCCTAATGCTTTTTTAAGAGTCATCTCAATAAAACCGGTACTCTTTAAATTATAGTGTCATTTGCACGTGAATATAATACATAATCAGGTCGTAATTGACTTACAATAGATAGGAAACCCAATTCCATTTTATCTGCACGATTCAAACCTTGGATAAATTTTCCCGTTCATAAAACGTTTCCCATAATTCAATGGCTTCCTTTTGAGATTCTATTGAACTTTCAATAAAGATCTCAACACTGTTTCTGAAGTCATCGATTTTTTCAAACTCGAATCTTTCAAGTTCTAGTTTTATAGTGTCACTAATTAAATTGAACTTCTTCTCAAAAGTTTGTACTTTAGCTCTTAATTTATCGACTTCAAAACTCAAATTATTGGCTTTATCGCCTTGTACCTTGAATTTTTTATTTAGCTTGTTTAATTGAGCTTGTTTCTTAATGTATTCCTGATTAAAATTATAATATTGTTGATAAATTTTTGATCTTGATTCGAATACATATTTAATTGACCCAATTATTCTTAAATACTCTTCTATAGTAAAGCCTAAAGTTAACTGATCCTGCAAATTTATACGATCGAGGTTTTCCTTTAATTTGAGCTGTACATCACTAAAAGCACTCAACAAATCGCTTGTGACTTTCAGTATCTCCAAGCTGGCTAATTCATCAATAGTCATCGATATTTCGTCTACTAAACCAGCCATTTCTTGTCTCTGATTGTTTATCAACTCAATTGATTTATAGAAGACTCTTAAATTATGCTCCAAGTTCTCGATATACTCTTTCTTTTGGGTAAAATATTCATCTGGTTCCTCGATCTTTTGTGACATTGAGAATATGGAACTCATGAATCCACCCGCATTGCTTCCAACGGTAACGGGAGTACTGGAATCTGTATTAGACGTATTACTCTCATTATCCAAAAACTCATCATTCTGTAATGATGCTCCAGAGCCACTCAATTTTTCCCTTTCCTTGGACTCGTTGCCAAAATCTTCACTTACTAAAAACATTATAAAATCAGGATCTTCTTGTAATGAGGGACTATGACTAATTTTGTTCAACATCTTTTCTAAAGATAACCTTCTATTTTCGATAAAATTCTCGTTAAATCTTCCGATATATGTCTGTTTTGTTGGAGGTGGAGGAATAATCTTACCGGGATGGTTATTTTGTAATTGATGGTATATCCACCGGAAGTCTTTGTAACGTCTAGAAACTATGAATGTATCGGACCCTTGAGGGAAAAGTTGAGAATCGGGATTCTTATTTTTAGTCTTTATGGAATACACGATATGTGCATTTGTAATATCTCCGACTTTCATTGGATCTCCAACAGATATTTCCAAATTTGATGGCGCATTTGCTGCGTTAGTAACATTGGAGTCATCATTGGAACTTGATTTATGGCCAGGTTGATCTAATTTGTGAGGTAATTCATTTTTAGTCCCATTATCTATTTCGTATAAAGGTGCGTCAAGTTGCTGAACTAATAGATCCTTGTTATTATTGTTATTCTGACTATCATCATTGCCATTGGATGGAGCAGATTCTTTGTCAGATGTCACCTCAGTTGGCTCTCCCAATGGACCCAACGAGTCTTTTGTATTGTTTTCATTGCCGAGGTGTTGGACAACTGTCTTTGAACTAAACTTGCGTAGTCTAGTAGGCTTGTATTTACTCGTCTTCAAGTTAGACACCCTTTTTGGAGAGACTTGTTGGTCATTTGATACCGAAGTCGACGGCTTTATAGGACTATCTTTTTCATTAAAGAGCGACTCCGATGGCTTGATATGTTCGGGAGATTTCATAAGTGATTCTAGCTGATCTTCTTCTGATCCGTGCGTGAGCTCTGATAACAATTTATGTTTGTGATCATTTCTCTCGTCTTTTTCTAGCTCATCTCTTTGTTCGTCTATCGGGTTACTATATCCATATGTTGGGGTTTGGGGATGTTCCGCCTCATCATCGTCGTCGTAATTTTCTTCGTCATCTACGTCGTGATCCTCGCTATCGTCTACCGATAACTCGTTGAATTGATTGTTCAATAATGGTGGAATTGAAGAACTAGTAGGATTATTCGTATATTCAGAATGTGGTGATATCACATCGTCCCAATGTGAAGCAGTAAGATCTTCGTGATCCATATTAAAATGATTGATTATGTTGGGTTGTTCTTATAGTACAACGATGTAGAATACTTGAATTAAGTTGATAGCTCGTTCCTGCACAAACTCCCCACAAAAACTGCCACAAAATCGCACAAAGTCTTTAGTTCAACCATAAGGAACTAAATGGAGTCCTAATATCCTAATGGATCATAACAGGGATGAGTAAGTGGATGTATGAGTTGAATTTCTGGTCTATATTCTTAAATTTCGCTATCCCTATTTCTATAGCTAGTTAATTTACCAAATACAATAAATTGAAAACTTTTGCCGAGTATATGCTAAATTTATGCTAAATTTACTAATAATTGCGAAATTCTACTGATCCAAATAATCTTAAACATGTAAAGTTTTCTAACCACGCCAAAAACAACAATATATCTACTTCATGTTGCAAACACTTTTGTATTTCTTCGAACGCTTAAATTGTCTAAAGTCGGCATTAATGTAACTTTTGCCGGAATTAATACTTGTAAGATAAGTATTTTCCAACATAAGAGCCCAGCTTAATGCATCTTCCCAACTACATATATTCACAATCTTGGTTTATATTACCGCTGCAAGGCAAATTCTTGTATCTTAGGACTGCCAATATTGAAAAATAATATAACGGGCTATAAACCGAGGAAAAAAGATTTTCCTGTGTAGAAGAATAAATAAAA